>NC_039362.1:189717657-189768521 GCF_003573695.1 Papaver somniferum | reverse complement strand
GGCTAAAAAAAAAAAAAAAAAAAAAGAATTGCTTTTAATTTCAAAAACCAAATTTTTGCTCCCCATCTTTAAAAACCAAAATGGGCTTTGCCCCTTGCCTTTAAAAACCAAATTTTCATCAACCAAATAGTGGGCTTTGTGTCACACTAGTTTCCTTTTTTTCAAATATGGGTCAACCTCATGCTCTCCATGAATACATGTTTCCCACAATAAAAACTCCATTATCATGTATTGTTTTACCTCAAACCGATAACTTTTTTAAAATAAATGCAAGCATGATACAAATACTTCCTTTATTTCGAGGGTTCGATTCTGAGAACCCCTATACTCATGTAAGAGAGTTTGAACAAATTTGTCGGAATATGCAACCTGATCATATGTCCAAAGACTCTCTGAAATTGCGTTTGTTTACATTTTCTCTAAAGGAAAGGGCCAAAACATGGTTTTACGGTTTGAGACCACAATCAATCAACACTTGGGACCAACTCACAGATCTATTTTTTAAAAAATTCTTTCCACATCATAGGACCATCGCTATTCGTCAAAATATCAATTGTTTTGTCCAGTTGGATGAGGAAACTGTTTTTGACTATTTTGAACGTTTTAATGATTTGTTGAGCGAATGTCCACACCATGGATTTGAGAAGTGGAGACTTGTCGCTATCCTCTATGAGGGACTAGACTTTAAATCTCGAGTCATGGTTGAGTGTATGTGTAATGGTGAATTTCTTGATAAAACTGTGGACGATGCATGGAAATTTTTAGCTGAGATTGCAGAGAAAACCCGTCAATGAGAATCCATTAGGGAAACTGAGACACTGCCACATGATATAGGTGATAATGAATTGAACTTTGAAAATAGCATGTTTAGTCCTTCCCATGTGTATGATATTGAATATGAACCTAATCTAGAGGAACATGAGTTGACTAATGACACCACAACTGCTAATAGGGACAAATATGCATATTACTATGATGATGATGATGATAATGTTATGTTAGAAGAACATGTCTATGCTGAAAATGTTGTGGAACCTTTGGTTTCAAATACATTAGGCTTTTCTGCCCCGACCTTCATGAATGATATTTCTTCTAATATTCCATATGCATGTGATGTTGATACTGATTTAGATATTGTGCAATTATCCTGTGAAGAGCATGACTTAGGTAAATCTTCTGTTGACACTAATGATCCTATGCATGAAAACATAGTTGATGTGTCTGATTCCATACTTAAGCCACAATATATTGCTTCTGTTGATGATAATTTGAATATATCGGATAACCATGATTCTGAATTAGGACTTGTGCAAATTTTTTGTGATGAACATGCTACACATCTTGAGTGTGACTTAGATAATGCTGATGTGACTGATATTATTGATACTCTTGATCTCATGCATGTGAGACACTTAGATGTCACTTTCTTGCCTAAGTCACAATCTGATAGCCTTGCACCCTACCTAGATTTGGTTTGTAACAATATTTTCAAGCCAATTTTCATGAGAATACCTAATCTAGGCCTGGAACAGTGTGCCTCTCAAGTCCTCTTGGACTATTTTGCATCCAAATACAATACTTTCGAGGAGCCACAGTTAGGATATGCATGTTTGCCCGTCCCTAGCAAAGTTCACTTTGAGTTATACCTTGTACATGATGAACCCCCAAAACTGCGAGATTTTGTTTCCAAAATTTTATTCGTTGAAAAATCCAGGTTTGGGGGTAGCTCATTTTGTTTCACAGCTTCACTTGCATGCCTATCATATTATTATTGTGTGAAGCTGTTTAAATGTCTACATTTCGTCTTTTGGGTTGATCCTCAACTCTTTAGACTGTATGTATATAGTGAATTGTTTGTATATAATCCGGTAGGTAATGTTTAGTGGAATCATATGTTTCTTGTATATATTGTGTTAACCCAATGTGAATTCAGTTGAGTTACTGTTGGGTTTTGCCCTGAATAACGGAGTTCTAATATTACTTTCGCCGAAATCGGGTATTCTCTTTCCTTTTTCTCTACTCAACATGATCCTCTTCATATGTTGTATTATAATTTTGTTCATATTTTGAAACATTGAGGACAATGTTTAGTTTAGGTTTGGGGGTTAAAAGTAGATACTTTGATAATATGCCATAATTGAAAACAAGAACTCCTTCTTTTTGAAAAAAAAAAAATTCCAAAAAAAAAAAATTAAAAATAAAAAATTAAAAAATCATAAAAAATGGAGCTCATTTACCTTGAAATGTTGACTCTTGTGCAAATATGTAATTTTTAGGAGTCTTAGTCTAGATATTTAGGCACCCTGATTCTAGCACAATTCACATAGTGATAAGAAATTTGCACGCGCACGATCTACCAATACATGTATAGCCTCGATCTTCAAGGTGTTTGATAGGAAGTTAGATTGTCAATCACTTTAGAATACTGAATGAGACTTGACTAGCTTGTTCTTTGGTTGGCTGGGATAGAAGTTGGAGGATATGTTAAGAAAAGCAACCATAGAATTTGACCGGATGCATTCGATAAGGGCCACCTATTGCTAAGAGTCATGTAATTATGTTTTTATTTTTGTTCATGTATCAAAAGTGTCACTATGTTGTAAAGATCAAAGTTATTTCTTACAAAAAAAAAATATTCAATCAAGTATTTATTCCATGTTTTGTCATGTTAAAGACAATATTCTCTCTTGTTCCAAAAATAAAAGAGAGTAATCAATGTAAATAAGAGTCATGTAAAGAGTCATCTTTTTGTTGTAAATAGTCTTGTAATAAGCAAGGAGGGTGCAGCCATCGATGTATAACGCGGGTAAACTGAAATATCACCAACTCATTGGGTGAACATTCACAATTCTCGTAAAGCCGGACAGCTAGCTTGGCTTAGAATTCGGTTCTTAGACTAAAAACTATCTCTTGGTGGTTAGTAGTCATAACTTCAGGTCATTCTAGAAACATGTGTAGATACACTTTACACTCTTATCACATGTCTTTATTTGTTATCAGTGCTAGGATTGTGCCTTTGATAGCTAGATTGACATCTTCATTTTGCTGTGAGCTTAAACTGACTTGCACATGTCACATTTGATGGAATCTGAGCTTATATTTTGACCTAGAACTTTGTATGTACGTTCTAAGCAAACCTTCACGAGACTTCACTCGTCCACTAGGGACACTTAGTGGTTTAAAAGGCTTAGTGCATACGCTAAATGCATTCGAGAGACCAGCGACAGTGGTATAGGTAGGATTTCCTTAGTTTTGTTTTACTTGAGGACAAGTAAAATTCATGTTTGGGGGTATTTGATGAGTCCTAAAAAGTGCATATTTCTATATCTTTTTGTTGGCATTTAACTCATCTTTTGTGCATTAATTCTACATTTTATCCCATATTCTGTATTTTCTTTGTTTTCAAGAATAAATATTTTTATTAACTAATTTTGCATTTTTAGGTAATAAATAAAGTTTGGATGAATAGCGGAGCGAAAAGAGCAGAAAAGTAGTGAAAAGCCGGGAGGAATTACACAAGGAAGCCGCGAAGAATGTTGTGCACAAGACCAAAAGGCTAGAAGTGGGCTTGAAGAGGAAGAATTGTTCTTAAACAAGATATGGGCTTGGCATACCCAAGGCCCAAAACCCTCACCCAAACCCATTACCAATATCCATACCCGCATTCATCTTCAGCCGTCAGATTGGATCATCTCAGCATCCTACGGTCGCTTCATCGTCGTGCATCGAAGTCTGAAGCTCCTGTCAAACACTACAACACCTAACTCCATCTTGATCCGTCAGTTTCGTTGTATCAGGCATCCAACGGTCGCTCAAGACCTGCTTCCATCTTGCCGTTAAATCCATTTCAGAAGTGACAATCCAACGCTCATCTTCATTGTTCATCAAAATTTTCTGCACCCGCTCAACACCACAATACCTAACCCTACCCAAAACAGAACCAAACACACCCCAACCTAATTCCCATCGAGTTTCCTTCTTCTCCATCTCTTCTCCCTCACCCTCAATGCATAACCCATTTCCACCACCTGCTCTGCCTCTGCCACCACTACCAACTTCGTCTGCACCTTCCATACCTCCACCACTATAAACCATCATTATCAACACGTTCACCATCCTTCTATCAACTTTTTTCATCATTTCCAAACCCTATTTTTCTCTGAACCCCTAGGATTAGGGGATGATGAAATAAGTTAGGTTAGAAAATCAATTGGGAGTAGCAGGAGACGCAGGAGAAGAAATTGAAGAGTGGGTGAAGATAATTGATTGGATTCAGAGATTAGGTGAGACCTAATTTCACTTTTCATGAAACCCTAGTTTTCTGATTTTGGGTATTTTTTGGGGGAAACTTGCATGTATAAATTGGGGGACTTGGGTGTTGATTTTGGGGCATGCCTGGATTAGCCAGAGCACCACCTTAGAGGCCTGGACTAGCCAGTGCTCTCTACTGTTACTTCTTGTTTAATTTCAAGTTCAGTAATTTCAATTGTATTTGTTCACCATGTCTAGTATGTTCTAATTACTCTTGCTAGGGTGTAGATGAAACCCTTAGTCATATGTTGAGAAAATTTCTGTTCAATTTAATGTTCTTATGATGTTCACTGTTGTATGATGATTACTAGCTAAAGCATTCAAATGCACTTGTGATGAGTTGTACTGTGAGAAGACAGTTCATGCTAGGAGTGAATTAGATAACATAGCTAGAATTATTATCCATTTTATCCTGTTAGGGATGATAGTTAGCTAAATTGATCAAATGAACCTGTGATAGGCTGTACTGTAAGAAGACAGTTTATGCTAGGGGTGAGTTAGTGAGAATGGTTGGCATATTATCCATTTTATCCTTCCCTGGAAAGGAACAAGAACATAAGTTGAATAGGTATTGCCTTAGCTTAGGATTATTGGGTGGATTCAAATGCCCTAGTGTTTTTAGTCACTGTCACTAGAAAGATTTAGGAAACAACACCAGCTCCCTCCTTGTCCCTGTGGACTTCCCCTGCTTATTCAGTATCTACTATCTGACCCTGTATACTTGCAGGTGTAAATATAACCATAGTTTTAGGACTCATTCCTTGAGCTATCAAGTAGCACCTAGTCGTGTTTAGTCGTGGAAAATTTTAAATTGATCGTGTCCCAGCTATTTTGTACAACCGTTGACCTGGTAAAGAGAGTGATTTCTAAGAAACAGCACCTAACATGGTACGAGTTGCAATATACGCCGGGAAATACGAGTTACAACCGCTTTATACACCAATCCAACTCAAAGATCATTTCAACCTATCTTCCCGAAATCACTTTTAATAGCATTTTAGCTACTCATCATCGTCATAGTAGATTTCCATGCATAATTTCAGTTTCTGGAATTTCATCGTCGTCCAATGTGTTATCAACATTTGGTTCATATATATATATAGTATGTCTGGATACCAGAAATATATATGTTTTTGCATTATACAGAAGCAAAGATTTTGCGCCTTTTGTTTGTTGAAATCTTTTCTGAAGTTGTATCACCAAATTAATTTTGGACTTTTGTGTGGAAATCTGTTAGAAAAGTAGCATATAAATAATAGCATGAGTGTTCGTGTGTGTGAATGTGGAGTGTGTTGAGAGTGTATTACAGATTGTGAGTGTGTGCCAAGTGCACGTGAGAGTTATAAGAGAGTCCGTGAGTCTGAGAGTTTAGAATCTCAATATATAATACTCCCTCCGTTATTTTTTAATAGGTCAGTTTTCTTTTTTTTGAGAAAAATTAAGGAAATTAAGAGAACTAATTATTGAAAGTGGTCCTCTAGACACTTGTCAATAAAAGAAGTGAAGTGAAATGGTCCCCATGACACTTGTCAGCCAAAGAAATAAGTGAAATGGTCCACATAACACTTGTCATCAAAAGAAGTTAAAAGAAAAGTGGTCCCAGAAAATTAAAGTAACATTTGACTTTCCCAATTAGTAAACTGGCCTATTTTTTTGAAATATTTATTTATAAAAACTGGCCCATTAAAAAATAACGGAGAGAGTATATACTATATATTGTTAGAGCATTAGTGTTAACTTGTTCAACAAACATAAGGAATCCCTTAGTGTTGAGGAAATGTATTTTTGCCCGTCATAACAAAATTCACCAATTTTAGATCACTTTTTTCCCTCTAATCTCTGCAATTTGAGAGCTCAAACTGTTATAGCTTTGAAAACCTGAAATAAATTTAAGAAAAATTGATCAGAAAATCAAATTAAACCATGTGTTCATTGAAACTGAATATTTATATGTTTTTTATATTTTTGTGTTGACATGGTAAAGTTGAGCCGGTCAGTCGGTCACCCGGAACTGACCAAGCTAGCAATAATAAAACAGCGCCGCTGCTAGGCTATTACAGTTGATTTGAGCAATAAACAATAGTGGAAATTGAATTATTGTCCCTTTTTCTAATATGCCATCATAAATATCCCTAACAGACTTTATAAATATCCCTAGTGGTATAATGGAAATTTTTATTAAAAAAAGAATATCAGTAATTCCACATTGAACCTTCGATGTTTTTTTCTTCTGTATCTCTGATAACAGAAAAGATAAAGCTCTGTCGCCTCCATCGCTCTCACCACCATCATATTCATCGTTCTCATCACCACCACCATATCAATCGCCGCCACCACAACTAGCAACACCAATAGGTATATTTATTAGTAAAGTTGATCAACATTTTCGTTTTATTTTCAGATCCGATACAGAAAAATCCCTCTATTCTCTTTCCTCCTCTCGACATCAACCATCACCACCTCTGCAACTACCACCACTTCGCCCGCACCGTCACCTTCACCTCCGAGAAACAAAATGATCATCCAAGTAAATCAATTATATTTTAGTTCATCAGATTCATATAGATTGAGAGATCTGGTTTTTTTGGTTTCGATTTTGGTAATTTCGAGTTGCAGATAAAGAGAGTATAAGTTTTTCATATTCGGTTCATCGAAATTCAATATTGATTCAGTTCATATGTTCATCATTTTGGTTGCATAAAATTTTGATTTCAATTTTTGAGGATTTCTGGTGATTTAGTTTCATTTCAAATGATTCAACAAATTATATGGGTTCAGGTAATGATTCAAATTTGTGGTTTTTGATATTTTATTTTGGTGTGTGTAGTTGATGTATAACCATTTTTTTAATGTTTTTGAATGTGTTCTTATTGACCTGTATCTGTTGGCGGCGGCGGGACGGTGGTGGTGGCAGCGGACTAGCGGTGGTGGCGGCAGTGGTGGTGGTGGTGACGGACTGGTGGTGGTGGTGTAATGGTGGTGGGGTGGTGGCGGTTGGCAGGTGGTGGGTGGTAGGTGGTGGTCGTTGAACGGTGGTGGTGTAATCGTAGTTGAATGTTGGTGGTGGTGGTGGTGGACGAGTGGTGGTGCTAGTGGTGGTGGTGTGGGTGAAGTGGTATAGAATAAATTTTGTTCCATTTTTTGAAATAAGGAATAATATTATATGAGTGAGGGTATCAAAGTAATCTAATATTAAATGGATAATGTTATTAAAAAGTAGGGATATATTTATTGGTGTATAAGGATATATTTGTAGGATGTTAAAACTTGGGATATATAACGTGCCAGTCCGGCACTGCCCGTCACAAGAAATCGCGTGCTTCACGTGCCATATGTCGTGTTGTGCCAATGATTTAAACGTGTTGTGCTTTACTAGTCAAAAGCTGGGCACAACACACGAATAAACGTGTTGTGCCATGCTGGCACACGTGCTATAAACAATTTGAATCACTTAATATATATATTACCTGGTTAAATTGGGGCCTATGTCACTTAATTGGGGCCTATAGCTACATGACAAAATAGGGTCATTAGGAAGTAATTCATAGAAACCTCTTAACCAACTATTTTTTAGTGGCTAATTTACCCCTGATCAATTAGTGTTAATTCGGCTGATTAGTGGTAAAATATCGTGTTAGATGTGAAATTAACTTGTGTTAATGAATAATCTGAACATCAAAAAAATTGAAATTTTGAATTTGTTTTAAGAACACCAACTCAGAATCGATATATGTTGTCATTGGTATCAACCGATTGTAACCTCAAAAACATACATAGAATTTCTGAAACTTGCTTCTACCCAGAATCAGTTTAGATGGACATGAAAATCAACCGATTATCCAGAATCGGTTTATATGGGTATGAACATAAACCGATTGTGAATAAATTTTTATGTGTTTTTAAACATCAAATAAATTAAAATTCATTATTGAGTATGACTTCATACTCAAATTAAGAAGTTGTACTCGTTTTGAAAACGAGTATAAAGTTATACTCAAATTAATAAGGTGTACTCGTTTTGAAAACGAGTATAAAGTTATACTCATTTTAAAATCGAATATATAGCTATACTCGTTTTCAAATTGGGTAAAATCATGCAGAATTATTTTGGGTTAACCAAAATCGGTTTACACGATACATATATAAAAACCGATTCCTAACATTGCATAACAGGAATCGGTTTTTATATATGTGTCGTGTAAACCGATTCTAACAAAAAAAACACAGGAAAATTCCATACCAGAATCGGGTTATGTGGGCGTTAACGTAGACCGATTCTGGTTCAATTTCTTCCAACCAGAATGCCATCCAGGACAATCAGTCTTTGTGGGCATAAACAACAACCGTTTCTAAATGAAATCGGTTTACAAGTGCATTAACGTAGATCGGTTGTTATAAACCCAAAAAACTTTGATTTAAAAAAATTGGATTGTTTGAGTGATTACATGTTATTGAAACCTACTCTAGGGGATTGGGTTAATAGAAAAGTACATGATTCGAGCTAAAACGAAAAATTACCTATTCTAGTGATTATCAACAATTTTTTCATTTGATTTTGAATTCTTAATTTTGATGAAAATGGAAATGGAAATGAAAATGATTTTGATTTGATTTGATTTGATTTAGTTTTTTTTTTTGTTATTAGGATTTGATGAGGATAAATTAGTAGTATTTAAATTTCATAGAGGGTAAAATGGTAATTTCATCAAACTTAGACACCCCTTATCATTCTCTTTGGGGTGGATGAAAAAATCCATAGGCCCCAATTAAGTGGCATAGGGTCCAATTTATCCAGGATATATTAAATAGGACATTATCACAAGAATTTAAATAGACAACATATCATTTGAAATTGTTTCAAGTAAAATTAACAAGTTTATTGAATAAAAAGAAAAACTCATCAAATATATAAAATTGGATCATTGCCATGTAAATTAATGTTCTAATCAAATATAGGTAACGACATTATAAAAAATATATTTTCCAAATATTTAGGTATTATATGTGTCATTATAAAGATATGCCAACATAAAATGTCAAAATTAGCGAGAATAGTGACTCTTTTGTGAAATATACACAAAATATGATGTATTATGCCTTATTATATGGTGTACTTGTGCATGCTATGACGTGCTTTCTTAACGTGCTGTGCTGGGATGGGCCACGTGCTAATCCGTACTGCGTGTTGTGTTGGGCTACTGTGCCAATTAGTTAAAACCAGCATGTCCCATTTAACTAACGTGTTGTGCCGTGCTGGGCTGAGTTACATGCTGGGTTGGGATGTGCTCATATTTTGGCGTGATGTGCTGGGTTGTTCTCGTGCTGGCACAGTCCAATTTACACCACTAGTTACACCCGTTGTTAAAACCGATACACCCCAAAGATCGTTTCTAGCCTCCGAGAGGCCAGAACAACATAACATGTTACAAAAAATCACTTAGCACGTCATCGTCACGAGAGATTTCCATACACAATTTCAATTTCTAGAAATTCATCCTCCTCCTAGGACTTAAGAAGACAAAAAAAACTTATGATCAATGGAAGTGTAATATATACACGTTGAGAGTAAAAACTATTGTGCACGTGACTGGTGCACGGATCTTCTAGTCAATCTGTCTGTTATGACCCCGGCTCTTCTTTCCGAAATTCGTGGTTGTTAATTTCTAGTGTTTGCTTAGATCTTGTACTAGCCTTGGTATATGATCACACTAATATTCATGTAATCCCAACTTCCATGATATTGAGTTCAATGAGATGGATAGTATTGTTGGGATATATGTTTTAAAATAATTTTTTTATACATTTATATTAATAATTCGAGTTTGGTCCAGTGGTTAAACATTTTGGGTATGGAGGGTTAGGTTTCAGGATCGAATCCCTCCTCCTACTGATTGTGTGCATATATATATATATACATATATATATATATGACATTAGTCCGGGAGCGAGGTCTTGGGAGGTCTCTTGAATTTGGAAAGTATTTTTGCTGTTTTTAAAAGATTTTTTTCAAACTGTTTTTTACTGCACTTAATTATGTTTTAATTGCGCTAATTATGACATGATTTATTTGCCCGTTTTGACTGTTTCGAATGGAATTTTAATTACAGCAATTAATACAATTTATTCTCCATTAATCTGCATTGATTGCCTGGTTATAAAAACAGTTTTGAGAACAGAAAAAAGATACAAGTTTTTACACTATTGTTTTTCTGAGAATCAAGAGACCGAAAATACTGAGCAAGAATAGAGAGAGTAAAAGTAATCGATTTCTCATTGTGTGTGTGAGAGATCGAAAGAGATTTTTTCTCGGCTGTTTTATCCTGGAGGCGCTGCGACGGAAAAGAACTGCTTGCAAAAAATTCAAGGCAGAGCCACGAAACGTCCTAAAGAGAGCGACCTGGTCGTGACTCATCCTTCACTTTGTTTTTTGTTTTAATCTCTTTTTTGCAGGTGTGAAATCGGCAATTGTTCCAACAATTTTAGGACGAATCTTTCTGCCATGGAATCTGAAAAGAAAACAGTTGCTGATATCAACAAGTCGTTCAAGTTTGAAGGACTTCACTTCAAAAGATGGAAGCTAAAGTTGTTTTTCTACCTCAAACTGATGAAGTTGCACATGATGGTGACCTCCATCAAACCAGCTGATCCACAAGATGCAGAAGCTGCAGAAAAAACATCTCCATCCGCAACAAGTGCAACTCCTCAACCAACTGAAGAACCTGTTGTGACCCAAACTGCTGAAGAAAAACAAAAAGCCTATGAAAAATGGATTGATAATGACTTTGATTGTAAAAACTATATTCTGAATGCTTTGTCTGACGATCTATATGAATATTACTCCACATTTGATACTGCTAAAGATGTTTGGGATGCCTTACAGAAGAAATATGATACTGAAGAAGCCGGATCGAAGAAATATGTTGTAAGACGCTACCTGGGATATCAAATGGTGGATGAAAAATCAGTCGTTGCTCAGGCTCATGAACTTCAGAAAATAGCTCATGAAATTATGACGGAAGGTATGAAAACTGATGAACAATTTCAAGTATCTGTATTGATTGATAAATTACCCCCATCTTGGAAAGGTTTTCGTAATTCTTTGCGTCATAAAATTAAAGAATTTTCTCTTGAAGGTTTGATTGTTAAGCTCAGGGTTGAAGAGGAAGCACGGAAACAAGACAGAAAGGAAGAGATTCTTATCGTTTCCAATAATAAGAATCAGACTCAACCGAGTTTGAAAACTAAGAAAAAACCGATGAAACCTGACCAGAACCAAAAGAAAAGGAAACCTAATCAAAACAAGAACCCACACCCATCAAGGAAATTTCAAAATTCTGATTCTGAGTTCCTTTGTTATACTTGCGGTAAACCAAACCACATGGCTAGGGATTGCAGGAATAACAAAGGAAAAAATAACGCACAAGCTAATGCTGCTGAAAGCGTTATAATTGCCATGGTTTCTGATCCAGAGATTCACATGGTTGGTGGAACCGATGGGTGGTGGATAGACAGTGGTGCTTCGCGCCATTGTTGTTTTGATAGTTCCCTATTTAAGAGCTATGCAGAAATCAAGGATAAGAAAGTATTGTTGGGAGACTCCCATACCACTATTGTGAAAGGTTCTGGTACGGTAGAACTGAAGTTTACCTCTGGGAAGACAATTATGCTGAAAGATGTCCTCCACACTCCAGAAATGAGAAAGAATCTTGTTTCCAGCTATCTTCTCAACAAGGCTGGGCTGTATCAAACTATTGGATCTGATGTTTACACAATTACTAAAAATAGAGTGTTTGTAGGAAAAGGTTATGATGCTGATGGAATGTTTAAGCTTAATGTTGAAATGAATAAAATTGCATCTTCTTCTTATATGGTGTGTACTTTTAATGTTTGGCATGCTAGACATTGTCATGTGAACAGTAGATCAGTAGATACCATGAGCAAGCAAGGTATTATTCCAAAACTATCCATGCATGATTTTGAAAAATGTGAATCTTGTAGTCAAGCTAAGATAACCAAGAGTTCCCATAAATCTGTTATTAGAGAATCTGAACCATTGGAGTTAGTGCATTCTGATTTTTGTGAATATGAAGGTATATTAACTAGAAATGGAAAGAGATATGTCATGACTTTTATTGATGATTATTCTAATTGTACCTATGTTTACTTGCTAAGTCATAAGAATGAAGCTATTGAAAAATTTAAGGTTTTTATTGCTGAAGTTGAAAATCAATTTGGTAGGAAAATTAAGAGATTTCGTAGTGATAGAGGAACTGAATAAGATTCTAAACCATTCACTAAAATTTATGAATCTTCTGGAATTATACATGAAAAACTGCTCCGTATAACCCTGAAATGAATGGAAAAGCTGAAAGAAAGAATCGTACATTTACTACTCTTGTGACTGCATGTTTGCTGAGTTCTGGTGATGCCCCTCATTGGTGGGGAGAAATTTTGCTGACTGTTTGCTATGTTTTGAATCGTGTGACAAATTCAAAAACTAAAATTTCACCCTATGAACTTTGGAAAAACAGAAAACCAAATGTATTTTATTTTAAAGTATGGGGTTGTTTGCCTTATGTTCGTATTCCTGATCCTAAAAGATCAAAACTAGCTAGTAAAGCTTATGAATGTGTTTTTATTGGGTATGCTCAAAACAGTAAAGCTTATAGATTTTTTGATCTACATAATAAAGTTACTATTGAATCTATTGATGTTGATTTCTTTGAAGATAGATTTCCTTTTAAATATAGAAATAGTGGGGGTTCTCTATCTAATACAAGTTCTGAACATAGAATAGAAGAACCTAGAACTGCAGAGACTAGATACGCTGAAATTGAACCCAGACGTAGTAAAAGGGCTAGGGTTGCGACAGACTATGGTTCTGACTTTGAAGTTTATACCCTAGAGGAAGACCCTTCTAGTCTTCAAGAGACACTTAATTCTCCTGAATCCGATTTTTGGCAAGAATCCATAGATAATGAAATGGACTCCCATAATCTTAATGGGACTTGGCATCTAGCAGATTTACCCCTTGGTTGCAAAGCAATAGGTTGTAAATGGGTACTTAAAAGGAAGTTGAATCATGATAGTTCAGTAGACAAACACAAAGCTAGGTTGGTAGCTAAAGGATTTAGACAAAGAGAAGATGTAGATTTCTTTGATACTTACTCTCCCGTTACAAGATTGACTTCTATCCGTGTTTTGATTGTTGTTGATGTTGTGCATAATCTTGTTGTTCATCAAATTGATGTTAAAACAGCTTTTTTAAATGGTGAATTAGAAGAAGAAATTTACATGGAACAACCTGAAGGTTTTATTGTTCCTGGTCAAGAACATAAAGTGTGTAAGTTAGATAAGTCATTGTATGGTTTCAAACAAGCTCCTAAGCAATGGCATGAAAAAATTGATACTTTGATGATTTCACATGGTTTCAGAATTAATGAAAGTGACAAATGCATATATTATAAGTTTGAAAACAATACATGCATCATGATTTGTTTATATGTGGATGATTTGCTTATTTTTGGTTCAAACTTGTCTGTGGTTGAAGAAACTAAGAATATGCTTAAGTCTAACTTTGAAATGAAAGATTTGGGTGAATCTAGTGTAATTCTGGGAATTAAGATTACTAGAACTAATGATGGTATTTCTTTGGATCAGTCTCATTATATTGAAAATATTTTAAAGAAGTACAACTATTTTGATTGTAAACATGTGAGTACTCCTTTTGATGCCAGTGTTAAGCTGTTTAAGAATACTGGTGATAGCATTATACAATCTGAATATGCTGGTATAATTGGTAGTCTTCGTTATGCAACTGATTGTACCAGATCAGACATTGCATATGCAGTGGGGTTTTATGCAGGTTTACCAGTTGTCCTGGTTTGGAACACTGGAATGCAGTTGAGAGGGATATGTGGTATCTTAAAAAGACCGTTAACCTAGGATTACACTATAAGAGATTTCCTGCAATCCTTGAAGGATACTGCGATGCTGATTGTAACTCTCTTTCAGATGACTCCAAGGCCACTGGTGGATATTTGTTTAATATTGTTGGTGGCACTGTGTCTTGGAAGTCAAAGAAACAGACAATTCTGGCTCAATCTACGATGGAGTTTGAATTGATAGCACTAGCAGCAGCTAGTGAAGAAGCAGGATGGTTGAGAAACTTGCTTTCTCAAATTCCTGTATGGGATAAACCGATACCAGCTATTATGATCCATTGTGATAGTACCGCGGCTATTGCAAAAGTACAGAATTGTTTTTATAACGGTAAGAATCGACAAATGCGTCGAAAGCACAGCACAGTTAGATAATTTCTCAAAACTAGTGTTGTACGTGTTGATCATGTTAGGTCGGAAGAAAACTTAGCTGATTCTTTGACGAAAGGATTAGCTATGGAAAAGGTATTATATACCTCTAAAGCCATGGGACTTTTTCCCACTAGAAGTTGAGTCATTTTGTGATGGATACCCACCTAGAAATAGGTTCAAAGGGAATAACGATTCACAAATGATATAGAGATAGAATCATGCACCTTTCCTATGACATGATATCCTGAAGCGGGTTAAGGTTGAGTTTTCTAACTCTTAATGAAGTCTATAGCTCTGTATAGAGTGGAGTACCAAGCTACAGGAGTACCTTTGATAGACTCACCTATGTGAATGAGAAAGTGTGGCCGCTTTCTATGAGAACATGGGAAGTTCTCTAGAAATTTCATTGAAACTGGGATAAGCACAGGGTCGTAATGTGCTGGCATTTAAGACTTTACTCTTAGTATAGTTGTGTGTGTGTGTTAAGTAATCTGTTCTCTCCATAAAGTTCAAAGACATGTGTTCACTCTGTGACAGAGTTCAGAGAATTTAATACTATGTAAAGGTTCAAAATCGAAAGATGCCTTTGCTTATGCACATAACTATACGAATCTTGCTCAATGATTTTAAAAATATAAGTGCGGGATTGTTGGGATATATGTTTTAAAATAATTCTTTTATACATTTATATCAACAATTCGAGCTTGGCCCAATGGTTAAGCATTTTGGGCCTGGAGGGTTAGGTCTCAGGATCGAATCCGTCCCCATATATATATATATATATATATATATATATATATAACATTAGTCCGGGAGCGGGGCCTTAGGAGGTCTCTTGAATTTGGAAAGTATTTTTGCTGTTTTTAAAAGATTTTTTCAAACCGTTTTTTACTGCACTTAATTATGTTTTAATTGGCTAATTATGGCATGATTTATTTGCCCGTTTTTTGACTGTTTCGAATGGAATTTTAATTGCAGCAATTAATCCAATTTATTCTCTATTAATCTGCATTGATTGCCTGGTTATAAAAACAGTTTTGAGAACATAAAGAAGATACAAGTTTTCACACTATTGATTTTCTGAGAATTAAGAGACCAAAAATACTGAGCAAGAATAGAGAGAGTAAAAGTGATCGATTTCTCATTGTGTGCGTGAGAGATCGAAAGAGAGTTTTTCTCGGCTGTTTTATCCTGGGGACGTTGTGAAAGAAAAGAACTGCTTGTACAAAATTCAAGACAAAGCCACGAAACGTCCTAAAAAGAGCGACCTGGTCGTGACTCAGCCGTCACTTTGTTTTTTGTCTTAATCTATATTTTACAGGTGTAAAATCGGCAATCGTTCCAACTATGAAACTGACACCCCTTGGATATGCAAACTTGCTATATGATGCATGGTTGCATACTTGTGACATGAATGGTGCTATCTTTTTATTTTTTTTTGTGATAGTAAAGAATTCGGGAAGACATTACCAACCACGAATTTTTCAAATGTGTACATGATTTACAACCACTTCTCACTGTGGGACAGTTGGAAGACTAACTGCCCGCCATAACAAATGTCCTACAAAATTGAAAAAAAATAAAAGTCACCAATTTTAGATAAAAAGTTTTCTTGAAATCTCTGCCATCTGAGAGCTCTTAATTGTATAAACTTAAAATTATTCCCTCTCCTTTCTCCCATTCTGGTACGGGCGATTTCCGGCGGGAAGAAACTTTTTGGGATGTTAGTTTTTCTTCTCATATCTACTTCTTTTGAAGTAGATCTGAGCAGTATTAGAGTTTAGGTTTATATTTAGGGTTCTATTTACTGTTTTCATAGGATTAGAAGTTAGGGTTTGCAATTTCCTTTTGATTTTGCCGTTTTCCAGTGAGATCTTCTTCCTGCCTTCCTGCAGTTTGACTGCACCTTCACGGCGTTTCTATCTACGTTTTTCGAAACATTCTTTAATAGCTATTCTATTTTGGTTGCTTTGTGGTTTAAGTTCTCCAACGTCAAGCTCCGGTCACCGGTATATGAAGCTCTCAGGTCAAGAATGAAGCTAAAATACTACTGTGTTAATGGAGTATCTCTTTCTAAAAAAGACATCTTATCAAATGGTCTGATTATATCTAAAAGACCATCCTTTACCGATTTAATCGGTTTTTCCATACTTGTAATTTATCGATTTCCGGTGTTTTTTCTCTTCCTCTTGTCGAAACACTCGGCCTTATACGTTTTACAGTATGTTTAGCTTGTGCTTCAATGGTGTATCGATGTTCTTAACCAGCCTGTAATCATGGTTTGCTATTAATGAATGAATCTTTTATAAAAAAAAAAAAGCTCTTAATTGTTAAAGGAGCTCTAAGAAAAGTTATAATAACACCGCTGAATTGGGGGCCCTGGAAAATAATTAGGGGCCTCTAGCTACAGGACAAAAAAGGTCATGAAAATGTAAATGATGGTTATCCCTTATCCCAATTTTTTTTAAATGGCTAAACTACTCCAAATCATTCGTGGTAATTAAGTTAATTAGTTTAGTTAGATTCAAATCAGATTTAGGGTTAAAATTTTGATAAAAGAAAAATTGTGTTTTTATGTTGTGGAGAAGAAGAAGGTGAGTTTTAGGGGGGAAACTTAGGGTTATTTGAAATGAGTGATTCTAGTGGAGGAAGTGATGTTGGTGAAGGTTTAAACA
Source organism: Papaver somniferum (assembly GCF_003573695.1). Classification (NCBI taxonomy): domain Eukaryota; kingdom Viridiplantae; phylum Streptophyta; class Magnoliopsida; order Ranunculales; family Papaveraceae; genus Papaver; species Papaver somniferum. The sequence continues at coordinate 189,751,222 of NC_039362.1, read as the reverse complement.
ACACGCATGATTGTGTTGATGGTAATGGATTGGATATACGATGAAGACATGTTAATAGAGGAAGCTTTGAATAATGGTGCACATGAATATCTTATTGCTCAAAATGAAGGAACCAATCCTCAAAATGAAGAACTCGAAGCTCAAAACAATCAGGTAAACTTCCTATACTCTTCAAATTGTATGAATGATGCTCCAAGTTGACAATTCATGTACACTATGCAACTACTCAGAGTGAGAGTCTTTAAGTCGAGAGGGTAATAAACGAACGACTTTAAGGAGTCGTCAATTACTTGACACAACCTTTGACGACTCAAACCTGCGACTTTTGCAGGTTATCAAAAATCGTCAACCAGATGTGATATAATTGACGACTCCAGCTAGTTAGGTCACATAGAGTCGTTAACTTAATATGTTTAGAATCCAACTACTCTAAAACATTTTACTCTCTGAAGATGTTACTCTTAGGGTCGTTAATTTGGCATTCCTATATGCTGACGACCCTAGCGAGCCATTTCATAGTATAGTCGTCTTTTCATAGATCAAGGGTCGGCAGGAAAAACTTATAAAACCAAACGACCCTTCAACATCGTTAACGACTTCAAAAATCTGATATGACGACCCTTCAACATAGTTAACGACTATAACCATTTGACATGACGACCCTTCCTATTTTTTGAACAGAGAAAAAATTTTGTATCATATAGAGTCGTTATTTTCATAAAGGGGTCGTCAAACAAAGAATCGTTAATGCTTTAGAAATATATTGACGACCCTATCACTATTTGGGACAGAGAGGTGGTTCTGCATAAGACAGAGTCGTTCGTATTTAAAAAGGGTCGTCGAGAAGAATCGTTAGAGATTTAGAAATTCCTGGACGAAACTATACTAGGGATGAAAACCAAGTTTAAGGTCGTTATCTACTACACCCTAATGGTTAACGATTTTTCATCAATTGAACATGCATATCAAAAATCGTTAAGCAATAAAAAACCGTGGTTAACGACCCTGGAACTGTAACTGCAATTTTGCAGTTGAAAACCTAATTTTTCAATCAACAAATCAAATTAAACGCAAACCCAACTTAGATTAGGGGGTTTTAGTTCACTTACGACGATGAATCGGTGAGAATTTTTTTTCTCAGAAGTTGTTAATGGAATGGGAGACAGAGGGAGGGAGCGGAGAAGAAGAAGAAGAAGAAGAAGGAGGAGAAGAAGTTTTGATTGAAATGAAGATTGGGGCCAAGATTAGTGGTTAATGAGATTTTTAAGGTAGTTATTAGAGAAGGCTAAATTGGTGTTTCCACCAACATTTTAGAAACCCTCTATCTTTTATGAGGTGGATATAAATTGGATGAGGCCTCTAATTATTTTCGATGGCCCCCGATTAAGCTTTGTATAATAAGTAGAATAGTTGAAATTTTGCATAAGGAACCGGGTCAAAAGCGTGTATAGAAGAAAAGGTAATGCGTCAGGTTCCATTATTATGGGGATGATAAGGAAAGTTCGAAGTAAATGCTATTGGAGTCGGAAGCACTTGTATCCGCTGCTACTGCTAGCCTTTTCATTCATGAGAAAAGATAAAAAGGCAATGAAAACAATAGAGAATGAATTTAGCAAGATATATAGGCCGTGAATTCAAGCGGCAAATGATAAACATACGACTATATGATAATTTCCATGATACAATTAAGCCGCATAAAATATTAATAGTTCAGACAGAACTACAAAATACATTGGTGGTTTGAAACGAAATACACAATACAAAAGCAGGGAAGAAAACTTTGAACTCATGATGGATCCAATTGGCAATTTAAAACAAGTTAGCACTCTGGTAGTTAATAAATAACCTCATCCAGGAAAGCGATTTGGCCTACTGCAATTATTTTCGACCGAATGGCTTTGTGAAGCCGTAAAGGTTCCATCAGGAGATTGTACATCTGTGTTATAGGTATCCATCGATGGTTCACAGTCCTGTGCAGATACCATCTCTGACAAACCATGCGTATTTACAAATTTATAAGAGAAAAACCAAAAGAAATATAAGAAAATCCATATACTTACGTGAAAAAACCGCAGTGGTAATCAACACAAGGAATAGGAACTTGAGAAAAATACTGATGATCTTTGCCATAACTGACTAAATGATTATTATTTCTTCTTCGGTGAATCGTTGATCGATACTAGGTTTTGTTTCTTGAATAAGTTTTTTATTTTTTTATTTTTTTTATACGAAAACACCTTTTCATTACTAAAAGTTTAAGCACATAACTTAAAGTGACAGATTGTAATCAGTGGATACTAGTTTCCTAAGATCTTCTGGGAAATTACAAGTGAACTAACTTATAACCTATATTAATAGGACGAGTACGATGATTCAAATATTCTTAAAAAATGGGTAGTCGTGCTTTGGTCGTGTTCCCAACCATTGATTTTAAAATAGAGAATGATTTCTAAGAAACAGCTCCAACCTGATAGCGAGTTACAATAATGCAAGTAAATTCAAAATATGCATTATAGTGGTCGGTATTTTCTATCCTTGCATTTCTAGTGTTTGCTTACTAGCATTGGTATATAATCATACCACTCTATTATTCTTAAGAGTTTGTAGTTCCAAGCTAACGGGAGCATGAATAGGATGAAATCGAAACCCCTTTAAATAATTATTGGCGTATGGTTGCCAACTGTTTTGTTGGTGTTAGGACATGATGGGGGATAATGCTACGAAACCAGACCAAATTAACAAAATATTTTTTTGAGTTTTTTTTTAAAAAAAAAAAAAAAATTTTAATGAGTTAATTTGTTTGACAAGTACAAATTAAATTTTGTAGTTTGGGGAAGTGACATTAAATTTTTTTTTCCCCTTTTTGGAGAAACAATCTACTGATCTAGATATTAAAATTGAAGGTAAACAGTCAACAATGGAAAGAGCAGAGAAAAAAAGAGGCAAATATAAACAATCTCGAAAGACTACCGGAAGAATGTATATCTGACATCTTAGAACTTAGACCCAAGGTGGACACATATATACTGTGAAAGTACTACAATTCCTATATTTATACTTCGGTTGAAAAAAAAAAATACAAACATATTGTGGAAATTTTATTGTAAAGTGTCTTCAAGAAAAGTACCTACGAACTGTGTTTAATGTTGCGAATTTTGTCAGTGAAATCAGCTGAAAATTGTGTTGGGCTGCAGACTTTTGTTGCGGATACCAATCAATAATGACCTAAGTTCTGGTGAAAAATTGGCAGTGATTTATGATCTCACGGTCGACAGTTCACGATCTGCTATATGGTGGCCAGTATCATCAGTAAAGAGAGATAGATAGATAGCAAGCAATTTTAACTTGAGCAATGCTAGGTTGACCGCAAGTTTACACCGTGGAATGTACCGGGAGGAAGTGAAGGGCACCCATATACGCGTTCTTAACATCAAGATGGTGAATAGTCAAAATTTTGTAAACCCTCTCCTCCCACGGTGTAAACTACCGTTTATCAAGAAAAAATTTAGTTTTCTCTCCCTCGGCGGTGCCCGACACCAGGATCATTTCGCAAAACCAACTGGCAGTCAAGCAAGTTCTAAATCCAGTGGACCAATACTAAACCTGAGTGCGCAACATAGGAGGACTGGTCTAATCATAGCAGCTCACTTTCCAGAGTTTAATCTCGAGGACAATGATGTTTTGAAGAGGATAATGTCTTGTCCCTTTTTAGGGAGGAGTGATACGCTTACCGAGCTGTATCCCGATCTTTCATCCCGATAGTGCAATCGACGGTTCTGGCAGCGTTCTTAGTATCAGGTTTTTGCTCGGGACTCTTTCTCGGGCAAGCTATCATTTCTCCTTTTTAGGGGCTCCATAATGATGTTTCCTAATGACATTAGTTAAGATAATGATTATATATATATATTAAATTCAGGTGGATAAGATGACACCTGGTGTAGATAAGATGACATGTTGAACAGTAAAGTGATCAGATGATTATGATTTAGGATGTTTTGCAACAACAAAAATAACAAGCTGGGTTACTGTAAACTACAGCCAATTTTACGTGAAGGCACCTCAACTATGCCAGAAGGTTAAGGTGCATTAGAAAAAACCTTGTCATGGTAGCCCAGCGTTGAGGACTGCGGAAAAACAATTCAGTTTTTTGTTTTAGTAGTAGGTAGGAGAGCACACCACTGCTCTCTTAAAATATGTATTTTCTCAGCTGGCCAACCATGTGGCAAACATGTTTAGAACTCCTAATAATAATATGATGATAATATATATATATATAGTAATAATCAGCAAATGTGATACGCGTTTAGTGGCAAAAGATAAATGTTACAGTTCGATACGTGCACGTCTTCTTGTAGACTTGTCTATCTATATCTGTATATATGCCAGCCAGAAACCATCTAGATAACAAAGAACCCAAAGCAAAGTCAACAATGGGAAGAGCAGAGATAGAAAAGATGGTGGAAAAATCAGAAGACATTAACAATCTGGAAAGACTACCGGAAGGATGTATATCTGACATCCTATCTCTAACAACACCGGCAGACGTGTGCAGGTCTAGTCTACTTTCAAACCTTATCAAATCTGCTGCTGATTCAGATGTTATCTGGGAGAAATTTCTGCCGGCCGATTATCAGGAGATCATTTCAAGAGCATTTTATCCTTTTCCGTCAGCTGCCGCAACATCTAAGAAAGAGTTATATTATCGACTGTGTGATGACCCACTTCTCATTGATGGTGGTCTGAAGAGCTTTCAGTTGGAAAAATCTAGTGGAAAGAAATGTATCATGCTTGGAGCAAAGGAGCTTGCAATTGATTGGGGAGATAATCCTCACCACTGGTATTGGCGAGGTTACCCTGGCTCCAGGTTTGCTGAGGTGGCCGAACTGAAATGGTCATGTTGGCTGGAAATCCGCGGGAAGCTCGAAACTCGATTGCTGTCACCTGAGACCTTCTATGCAGCTTACCTTGTGCTGAAGTTCAAGCAAGACGTTTATGGATTTGATGACGAACCTATAAAGGCCAAAGTCGAAGTCGTTGGAGGAGCTGGTGGTGACACCAGCCAAGAGAGACTTATCTACTTGAGTCCCAATGGTGGCAAGGATCAGTATGTTGCACGGAAGAGAGGAGATGGATGGATGGAGGTTGAGATGGGTCATTTCTATAACGAAGGAGGACCGGACAACGAGGGCGGGGAGGTGCATATGTCTGTGATTGAGACTGAGAATTTAGAAGCCAAGTATGGCATTATTGTGCAAGGTATGGAACTTAGACCCAAGGCGGACACATAAATACTGTAAAACATGGAAATGCACTTCATTGTAAAAATGTATCAAAAAAAGGTTATTGCTTAGTAATTGGCAGTGATTTGTGAACTATGTCTAGCGTGTGAATTTTGTTTGTCAAAAGGGAAGCTGTGAATTTTCTTGGGCTTGTCAATAAATTCGCCAGAATCAGTTAGTTATACGGAGTTCACATTCTCAACTCAGAAACAGGCAAAACCAGTTCACAGGAAAAAGAAGAAGAGAAAAACTGAGCTGATGATTCATGGGCAAGGGTGCTCAGCCGGTCAGTGAGAATTTGGTATGTGGCCTGTCATGCAGTATCATCAGGAAAGAGAGCAAGGAATTTTACTTCTATTGATTTATTAAGAAAATTTTATTTCGAAACTACACCAAACCTAGTTATCAGAAGCCGAGGGCAACATGTCAAACAGAATCAGGGTCGCATAATCCATCAGTATGCCTTTTAACATTTCTCCGTTGGTACCTTGGGAATAACATCCGCTCAATCTTTTTTTCTGCTGCACTTTCAGATTTAGCCTGCACATTTACAATATACGTTTAAGTAAAAACAAAAATGTAACCAGTATTATCTTCAATTTTCAATCATGTCAAAGAAAAGAAAAGACCAGTAAGTGTTTTGCTCTCATCAGTAGATCCAATAAAATCTGACGACTTCTTTACTACCAACTCTTTTTGAAATTTTACGAACTGAAAGTGTGATGCTTTTAACAAAGCACTATAAAATGATGTACCTGTACTCCAAACAAGATATACGTTATGTAAGTGAAGTTAATTAGGTCCATACCCGAGCTTTAAATGGAATTCGAAGAGTCTGAACCTCAGTCCCTGAAAAAACCCTCACATCCATGCCGAGACTGTCCACTCCAATAAGATGAGCTCCCTGCATAACATAAAAGCTTTTCTCCGATTAGATCTCGAAGACTCTAAAGAAATAAATAGCAAGTTAACATGTCAGCGTAAACACTTTAAAGCATCTACACTATTAGCATATACATTTAAGTAACATTGAAACATGACCGCCATAAAGACATAAAAATTTCATGTGTTGCTCTCGAGAATACAATGAAACAACATTTTACATTAGCCACTCACTCCTTAATTAGGATACTTGCCAATAACCCTTAGGAACCACTTAGAAAGTATTTACCTCAACATTTAAGCCTTTCTTGCGACAAAGAGTTTTAAGTGCAATGTCACATGCCATCCCCTTACCACTGAAGTTCTTTATGATTTCTGAAGCACTGTGTGCGAGAACATCTGCTCCAGCATCTTGGAAATCTTGCACACTGATTAAACACTGCAGAATATCAGAAGGTATGATTACAACCAAACTGTTAAGATATATGCAATAAAAAACAATATTGAATTCTTCACAGCTTGGAGACAACACCAAGTTGCCTACCAAAATTATCTGTTTTTTAATCCATTATACGTGGAAAGATGATAAAAAAAGTTGTTAAGATCCAAATGCAAGTAGTTGGGCTGCTCTGACTGTGCAGAACCTTGTTGCATAGGATGCCTGCTATAAAGCCAGTACCTAGAGGTTCCAGCTTGGAACCATCCTATGTTAAATATCGTCTGGAATAACCATTCAATCCATCACACAGTTCTTACAAATTTCTCATAGTTGAACAAAGATGTTACGGCTGCTAGTGAGCTCAAAATTTAAGGTTGGATGGTGGATGGTTAAATTCCCCATCTGACACTCAAGTGTCAACTTGGAGAAGACGGACTGGATCTTGTTTTTCCTTTGGCTCATCTATTAGGAAAATCGTCACCAAGATAACACAAGATACTTGCCTGAGCACCATACACAGAGAACAACTCCATTCTCACTATCTCCAATTTGTATAGCGTCGAACTGAAGTTCGATCCATGATAGTTAGAGTTAAAGCCCAAGGGTTCACCATCTTCACAAAAGATAGACAAAGTTAAATGACTTAAGACAGGCATGGAGAGGCGAGATACTCGATCTCAGAAAAATAAGATGAGATTATTACAAAGGCCTTTTACCAGTTAAGCTATAAGCTGCAGCTATTTGTTGTTCTTCCCCTTCAGTTTCTGGTTCTTCTGCACATCATATGTTGAATTTAAAGCCCTAATCATCATAAACATAACTGAATTAAGGGAAACTACAGTAAAAAAAAATAAAAAAAATAAAAGGAAATGTACGATATATAAACTACAAAGGAATCATTCCAGACTACACCAGTGATGATCCCGAATAAGGTTCTTTAACTTGAGGAGATTTGTTTACCCAGACATTGATTCAAGATGTCACATTTGTTATCCTGATCCTGAAGATATTCCAAAAGGGTAGGTCTATTTTGGACTAGGTTTCCTAGATTGGGAGTACTGCCTCAGATTAGATATTATGCAAGGAACAGCAAATGAACTTATAACTTCATACATATAACCTTAAATTTCACAGTAATAAAGCTTTCTTTAACATCATTTTGTTTTGAGCACCGTTACTTATTTTTTTCTTCTTCCCTAATTTCATTTGTCAGTGTAGGCAAACTAAGTTCAGTAAGTGAAACCCAAAAAAAAAAAAAAAATTGTGCAGGCAACCAAAGTTTAGTTAACGTTACACCCAAACTAGCACAGACAGGATCAGTATCAGACCTGCAACCTTCCACACAAAGAGTGATGCTCTCAGCTGTAGCTTCAATAGATTTTGAAAACTCTATTAGAAATTCAGAATAGGGGGCGGAATACCTTTCCAATCGGAGAAATCATCGCTTTCGCTGTGAAGCAGCCCTCTTAAATAAGATTCTTCATCCAAATAAGCAGGCCTAAGGCACCCCATGATAGACAGCCCATTCCCTGGGTAATCCATCCTTCTTCTGATCTTCGTATTAATTGCCTACATAAAATCAAAGATAATACCTTATTACGAAGTTGCAAATATTCCCAAATAATGAAAATTCGAGTGCTTCCAAATTATTTGAGGTAGGGACACTGGCAGCAAGGAAAATTTTCCACCTCACAATCATGAATATATTAACGAACATGTGAAGTGTGGAGATGTGTGTATTACGACAAGTGTGGCCAACGTACGCGACTTAAAAAATGAATTAACAAGCAGTTTCAATTAAAAATTAAGTCAATCTTGAAGCCTTTCACACAATTGCAGCGAAAATATAATAGAAGTTGGGTATGATGATCTTAGCGCAAAACTATTAGTCTATCACCTTTGTCAAGCAGTTTGCAAAATAAATAGGATGAACCCGACGAGAGCGATTTGATCTTCCCCAGTCCGCTGGAGTGTCTGAAACTTCGAGACCCAAAGCCTGTTTGAATAATAAACAATGAGGAACACCAAAATATTAAGCTGAAAAGAAGGTTTCATGGTGGATGAAGCAGTTACTGACCTCAAAATGATCGGCATAATAACTTATATCATCAATATTGCCTGTGTCTCCAATACTTTTATCAATATTCACCTGGGTTGGAATATCCCTCCCAATCAAAACGTTCTGCAAATAAAGGACCAATATCAAACTAGCTGCCTTCTGCTTCCATACGAACCGAAAAACATTAAATAGAAGGGAAATAGGTTACCAATTGGCGGTATACTAGGGTAGATTTCTTGGAGTAAACATCCTGATCAAAAATTTGTTCCTGAACTATGGGGATTATACAAGAGGCGCACACACATTATCAGCACAGCCCAAAATATACGGGGCAAAAAGAACCTCCCTAGTGAATATGATTAAACATTCCTAAATAGGGATAAGACCTAGCATTTGATTGAAACCATTCAAAGTTCTTTGAGAAAGAAAAGATAACAAAAAGTGGGTCGATGCCCCAAAACAAATGCGACCAGAAGACCTATTATCTAATGCCTAAAATCAAGGCTATTCATTTTAATTCCTCGTGAATCACATCTAAAAGCATGCATAGTTTTCTATACTAGTTTCAACCACAATAGGAAACCTAAAAGAACATAGATGTGTTTGTGTACTCACCACAGGATTAATCGCCCCCTGATCTCGCATGATGTTTTCATCATCGTAAATTTCAAAAAACATATCTGCAAAATTGAGAAATAAAGTAGCCTTTTACACATTGCATGGTTTGTTTAAGAGTAAAAACGCTATAGTACAGGGACATTTTGAAAGGAAACAAACCAACCTCCATTGTCATCAATAAGATATTGAAACTCAGCCCATGAGATATGCTGATGCGGTTGAGAGTGGACTGCTCCCGGAAATACCAACAACGCACTGCTATTAGCCTAAACAAAAAGAAGCCAGCTTTGTCTTTTATCACCATAATTCAAAAAATTGAAGCCTTTGTACTAAATTCTCGATTTTCAGTAGCTTTGTCTTGAATTGCATAAACAATAGTTTCCACAATTTAAATCACACATTATTACACAAATTTATTGAATTTGGGTGAATGTTACTCATTTAGTATTATTCATAAAGGCAACTAAAAACTGGGAGACATACATAAATTTCAAAAGTACGGTGAATCTGTGAATGTGTATCTGATAACTGAATGTATATATGGAATGTCAAACTTAAGCATTACAGACTCTTAAAGGTCTATAATAAAAAGTTCAGCGCTCACCTCAGCGGTTGTCCTTGCTATTTCAGCAGGAGTAGGCAAAGTCTCCTTTTTTCTTTCGTTGACTTTAATTTCTTCGAGAGGATGATATCCTCGACTACCTGTGTGATTCCATGAATCCGGAACCGAATCTGAGTAATCCGCAGCAACCCATACTTTGGACAGACAATTATCTTGTCCAATTGGTAACCAATAATGGTATTGCTCGGCTCCAAACATTGGGTTCTTGCATCTAAAACTAAACAAAAAGAGCAATTACACTCCGCATTTCTCTAATAACAATAAAATTTGAAAATGAAACTGAAATCATACCTAATGTTAATGGAATCGGAAGATGTTCTTCTACTGTCAAATGAATGTTTAGGTAAACTAAGAATAGAACCACCAGATGACATTGGATTATACATAACCTCCATATGTCAAGCAATTTAGTCCCTCTGAAAGAAAAAGAAAAAAACACCATCAATCAATCAATTATAAATCAAAAACCCACAAAAATATATGCAGACATCAAGGTTTTTGTTCATAATTTTTTTGATATATCATGAATCAAATTAAACATGCAGAAAACATTTGATCCATCATCAGAAATCAAACATTTTTAAGAAGTTTCATACTGTACTGAGAATAAGAAGAAAGATCATAGCTTTGTATGCACAACAATGGATCTACGAACCCACCAAAAAAGAAACTAAAATTCCAAAAGTTCCAGTATGAATGTTCGAATCTATGTAAGGAAAATTCTAGAAAAAGTCAAAATTTTGAAGATCTCGAAGTGGGTACTAAAGAGAAGAACTCAACTGGAGAGAGATAGAGTTTTTAGGGTTTTAGCCTGGTTTTCTTTTTCTTATGTTTGAGGAGGCAAGAATCTCAGCTCAGTCTAGTCTGTCAGAGTTGAGAGAAAATGTGTCCTTTTTTCTTTAACCAGTTCTATTCTGTTCAAAATTTTCAGCGAGTTGTAGTGTGCGGGGAAGTGGTGCTGAGCTTGGACCACGACCTATGAGTTGCACTCATCATCCTTATCGGATATGTTACAACGGTGGTGGAGATAAGCTCGAATAAAAAACACTTTCCAACTACAACTATTGGTTACATTTTGTATATTGTTATTATTAGTTGGGTCATAGTTACCTTGATTGCACTAGGCAATCTAAACTTTAAAAACTCAAGGACATGTTGTTTACATGTTGCGAGGAACATTGGATTGTACTCTATCTTGTCATTGCTTTGTGCTTTGGCACATTCTGATTTTGAAATCAGTTTGGCCCTATATGTTTGGTCCTCTCAGGTATTTTGAAGCTGTTTTTAATTCTATAGGTGAAAATTTGATATGCAAGAATCGGTGGAGATACTATAACATGGATAGATACTATAACATGGATGACTGTTTTATGATTTTGAACAACCTATATAAGATTTTTCGATTAACTAAATCGGCTTTATCAATATAAGTTCGAGGTTAGCCTCTTTTTCGGAAAGAAAAAAAAAACAACATTTTCAATTTCTTCTCAAAGTTCATTTTAAGTTCTTAAAAACTAAAAAAACAAATCAAAATGCTAAATCACATGGCAAAATGAAGGGAAAAAAATCACTTTTCCCTTGACCAGTCGAGACTAATTTCCAAAATTCCATAAACTAGCATCAACAAGAGTCATTGACTAACGGACTCATTTACTATGATATATATCTACTCCCTCCGTTCCTTTTTAATGGCCAGTTTTGTTTTTAGAGAAATTTAAGGAAGTTAAGAGAACTAATCATTAAAAGTGGTCCTCATGACACTTGTCAATAAAAGAAGTGAAGTGAAATGGTCCTCATGACACATGTCAGCAAAAGAAGTAAAGTGAGATGGTCCACATGACACTTATCTTAAAAAGAAGTTAAAAGAAAAATGGTCCCAGAAAATTAAAGTAACATTTGACTTTCCCAATTAAAAAAACAGCTTATTTTTTTGAAACATTTATTTATAGAAAAAAGTCTATTAAAAAGGAATGGAGGGAGTAGTTTTCAAGAAGACGGACTAAAATGTTCCATTAGTTGTTTCCGGAGGAGGAAACCAAGTACATTGATGTTTCATCTTGTCGAGGAGCTGAAGACAATTTGCGGATCTTCTCCTCTAGCTGCACAAACAAAATACATGAATAAGGTGGTATGTCTCAAGTTATAGTTTTTTTTGTGCTGATGATGAAAGAGAAGAATGTTTATTACCTCTATGATTTTCTTGAAAACCTCTTTTACGCGGTTGAACTCTTGAACGATCTTCATCAACGCCGTTTGACGCCTAAGGATCAATAACACAGACAAGTAGAAAGGTGAGGAGAACAAGAGAAGTAAGTCTTGAAACACAAAACCATCTCTAGCTAGCAAAAAATTTCAAACTAGATTAAAAAAAAAAAAAAAAAAAACACTCTTACCCAGCCATGTCATTTCGCTCACTAGCATGGCGGAATTCATTACAAGCTAGCGTGATTTGATAAGATCTAACACTGCAACACCAAGATAATCAAGTAATTAAATGAATACACCATATATGCTTAAACACACACTATGCCTAACAGCTAAAACTAAAGATGTTCAATGCTATATAGCTCGCTGAATCCTCCTAGCTAATACATATATCATTTCAGTTATTATATCGTGCAGCAGCAGGCATGGTACCTCACGCTGCTTCCTTTAAGACGGTGAACGTAGGATTCAACTTTTTGGATTGTCTGTGATTCCAAGTCAACAATTCTCGGCATTTTCTTAAGTTCTTCTATCCTGCAGCGAAAACAAAATTGTCAAAATAAGCTGCAAACTCTTGCAGCAACCAAAACACAAGAAATTTATTACCAGAGTCATAATGTTAAACCATAAAATGTACACTTACATTGTTGGGTCTATATTTTCTAATATTTGCTTTTCTATTTCATCAATGAACAATTGCACCATTTCCGCGACAAACCCTGGGTTATCAGCTTCTTGTATTCTCTTAAGCTGTTCAAATTGTGTATCCAGAATTTTCTGCAAAGAAAAAACACACAGACTCCATAATAAAATGATAGCTGGTAACCGTATCAAATGCAATCCAAGTATAATTAAGAAGAGAAAAAATCTACTACCTCCTCGTATTTCTTAGCCAGGAAACAATCTAGCTCCTGTTTAAGGGCCAAAGCTGCCATAACTCTTATATATCTTTGAAAGAAAATGAAGATTATTACGAGCTATAATCTACAAGAGAACTCTCAGATTTAGAAGAAGAAAAAATTTGATACTATGAAAACGATTTTGGAGCAAGAAAATATTGTAAAACGATTTTTATGACTATATAAAAAGAAAGTGTGGACACCGATGATATCCCTAGTAATTAATATTTAAGATCATGTATAATTAAGGCATAATGTTCTCTATTTAAGGAAGTAATTACCTATATTTAGTGAGTGCTAGAGTTATCATTTTAGCTAGCACCATGTTTGTTTGCATCTGACTCGATGTCTGGGTCTAAGTCAATCCCTGACTCAACACAAATCAGATGTCAGATCGTTTGTTTTGTTTTTGTTTTTTTGAGTAATAACATATTTTAGAGTCAGATTTTACTCGAAAAACAAACATATTGATTCAGATCTAGATGAGTCAGGTGATTTCAATAGGATCTAGGTGAGTCGGATCGAAAAGAAAAAATGAAAAAACATGGTACAGGTTTCTTTCTCAAAGGGGAGGTTTGAGGGTTCGAACCCTCATATTAGCATCTATGATGCCTCCTTAAAGATCAGAAAGTAACAACAGCAACAGATAAATGAAAGAAAGAGTTGAACAACCAAATTTCATTTATCATGATTATATTACCTTCATTAAACTAATTTCCGTCTAATAATATACATCCGTTTAAATTTTAAATGAATGAATGCAAAAAGAATTCCTATACTCAAAAATTAGAATTCCAAGTTACTGCAATCTTCAAGGAGAAAGTGATCACAGAGCTCATATAGGTCACATCTCGGCCGAAGAAACTAGATCAGCGTTGACAGTTTGATGAGGATCATCACTGGCTTTTAATAAAGAACTAAGTTGCGCAAAAAAATGTGTCGTATGAAGTACGTCGTGTCCCTGGTTCTTGCCATCACTGTCCTGAACTGATAAATTACAAATGGTGGTGTGAGAGGAACAGGAAAGTCAGCGAAAGAGAATGAAAAAAAACAAAAATTAGCGAGATAAGCTTACCTTCGTGAGGAATTTCCATATCAACCAGAGCAAGTAAGTTGTTTGCATTTCTAAGAGAGCTGATTTCCTTCAGCAAAGTGTTCACATCGAGAATGTGGGGAAAAGCCATGCGTAATGAACACGTGAACTCATTGAAACTTTGAGGCAATGGACCAAGGAACTTAGAATGAAGAAACGTCAATTCTGCATCAATTAGACAATTCAAAAGATTCAGGGGAAATGAACTGAAATGTGTCAACCAATCCAGGATTTACAGAAGGACTAAGTAAATATTCACCATTCAAGCAGTTGGAGGCAACGATTGGTTTTTGAGAAGCAGATATTGCATCAATCACCTCTCGAAAGCCGCGAGTTTTCCTGTTCTGTTCATCTTCAAGATCTTGAAGCTCCCGCTGTAAGTATAATCAAACAATACGATACACGAGTTTATCAGCAAGCACTTATAAGATGCTCTGCTCCAAATCCAGAGGTGCAATTTCGTTGATCTGCCTAGTGTCTTGTGTGGGTAAAGTGGTTAACTGCACCATTTATCGATACTTATGTCATTCTAGTGCCCAACAAACATGAGGTTCTACTTCTTCTAGACAAGTGGGTCAACAAAAATGAACTTCCTTACCTCGAGGAGATTCTTGTCCTCCTTTGAACTCGTCAGCACAACTCGTACTGCCTTAGGTACCCCCCTTCCTTTGTCTGGGACAACTAAAGGTACAAGATCATCAAAAAGCTCTCTCGACATCTGCAGATGCCAAATATATTTAGAATGTAATTAATAAAAGCAACCACTGAAGCACCAACTTTTAGTGACTACATTAAAAGTAGAGCAAACTACTATCAATAACCGAAATCAATACTCTTGCAAATTTTTCCACCCAACAATATTCTTGTAATCTAATATACCTTTACCACAAGCTGCACTTGACGTTCATTGCAAACATCTATGCTCATGCATGGCCTTGAACCATAAAGCTCAGCTCCTAAGATAAGTTTCCTCAAGGAACTGATAAGCGCTTCTGCAGGATTTTCCTTATCTTCAGACCCATTGCTCTTACTCTTGGTAACACAAGCATCCCTCCAGTGCATAACTCGTGTTTTAATTCTTTTTGTGAAAATCTCATCAGCAACTGACGGGGTTGAAGAGGAATTTACTGAATATCCACTGGAAGGATTTGCATGTCGACCTTTGGTGAGAGATTCTTGAACTCTAGACAGGTAAGAGATTCCTGTATAAAAACATAGAACATCTGTTTAACCATCGCATGAAAACGAATGCGCTTACATCGGAAAAACCAAATTCATGTGGCTCTGAACCTTGAATATTCCCAATATTTTTTGGGAAAACAAGTTTGAGAGGTTTTGGCCACACAGTTTTACAAAAGATTCTGTTCGGCCAAAAGATCTTAATTATCGCCACGGAGAAAGAGAATAAATTCAATGTAAAACATGGCTTTGGAGGTAATTGCCAACAATACAGCAAAGTAGCGAACTAAATTTCTTTGACCCTTTATTTCATTCTTCTGATATAGGCAGCAGGTTTTAGAAACTCTTCCGTAGGATTTCTGATTCTGATAATGAACCCCAAAGAATACGAACTCAATTATAAGGATAGAAAATTCAGAATCAAGTGAACGCTATGTGTTACTTGAGCCGATTGTCGCCAACCTGAAAATGCTAAATCTTGGACTACCCGAAGCCCACTTAGATGCATAAGCATCAAGGCATCGATTTTTGGCTGGAAGCTATGACTGTGTGAATTAGAAAAAGATTCTAAAGTTATTCGTTCAGCTTCTCAATGAGCAGTTTAAGGTCTTTTCGTTTTTCATCAATAGTAAAACTACAAACAATCAAATATTCAAGTGGTGCGAGTATGATATATGAACATACTAATTGAACCATAAACCTAATAGGCTAATACAGTTTAGTGCCATTCACCATCAATTCAACTGCAACGTATAAAACACATGTAGTGTCATGTATCAAATTTTATGTTGTACCAAAACCTAAACCAGAGATCTGTGTAGCTAATAAAAATATCCTTACCATCATATACGCAGACATTGAAATCAAAGCCTTCGTTCGCCAATGCCGTCAATTGCGATGTTTGACACGAAAAGGTGTATTGTGGCATTCCTAAATTCAACTCATCCCTTGGGAATAAATGAAAATTGTACCTGTAAAAAACAAAGGGTTTCTACTGAAAATTCAAACTAAATAGTGAAAAATCAACAAATTTAAATGCAAAAAGAAAGAAAGTTAGGCACAAACTTACGGATGAGCGACAACTTTAGTAGTACTACCAGTAGATTGAGTTAGGGTAAAAGGGCAAACAACAAATTGCAAAAGCTGAAACCTTTCTGCAGCATCTTTAGATTGAAGATAAGAAATTTCAGGTGTATCAAGAAAAGGAAGAACCTTGTTACATGGAGACGAAGAGATAACACCAGTTTTCTTAGATGATATAGCTATAAAATCTGAGTTTTGTATATGGGTTTTCAATTCTGAAAGTGATTCTTTGAAATTTGATTTTGTAACTTGTTTTATACTCCAATCCTTCCATTGTTGTTGGTTTGTGTTTGTGCAGAGAAAACGTCTCTGCAACAATTTTGCCCTCATTTTTTTTCTTTTGTTTTCAGCTCTTTTCTGTGAACTGTAAAACCATTCAAGGAGGTTATTTCGAGAAGAACTACAAGGACGGATAGCTGAAACCGACAGTAATTGGGATACCGTAATAGCCGTGTATAAGTACATGTACGGTCTAGTGGCGAGCCAAGATTGAGAGGGCATTTGCCCTCAGTTGCTTATGGTTGGGGCAAATTTAAGATGATGTTGGGAAAATAACATAGACAGGCTTTGAGAGCTTCTTGGAAAGTGGGGGCATTTGCCCCACTTACCCGTATTTGGCTCCACCAGAAGACTGTTGTAATGGTTTGGCAAATTAACCACTCCTTTGAAGGTGCACTCAGGCCCAGCCTCTGAGCAAGTCCAAATCAACTATTTTCAGACATAAAAAGTACTTGATATTGCAATAATCTTTTCATAATATAATCTTGTCGAATATACACAGGAAAGTCCCAAGTAAAAACCAAACACATTAGCATTGAATTTTGTTTTTCCTGGTTCCAATCACTTGGTGGATGCATCCACTACTTTAGAAGTCTTGGCACGTCGACTCGATTTTTTCGGTTCAATTCCTAACCATTGTTGAATGAGTTGAAAAACTGTTTCATCGCTTAATAATCCGCGATGAGTTGCCCTTACTCCTACTCTTTCAGTAGCTGAAAACCAATCACCCTGTATGAAATGGACAAGAAAAAAAAAGAGGCGGGGAATTAGATGAAAACTGAAAGAGGACTCGAGGAATGAAACGGACTGCATCTCGGAACAATTAGGCTTGCAGAAAATAATATCACCTTAGCTGATTCCAATGGGACAGTCCCGTCTCCATTCACGTACGAATACTGGGGCTGGAAAAGAAGCAGGGAAGTCAGGAAGAATCCAATTACACAAACATTTAGATGCGAAGTAGTAGACTGTAACACTGTTAGTACATCATGACTCACTTATCAAAAACAAATGAAAAAATGAAGAAGCAATAAATATGAATTTCTACGAGTTTTTAACTTCACAGTGTACTTACCATTGTGTTGCATATTTGGGGCATGTCCTCAATAGGTGAAGCTTCTGTCCCATAGCTGGATTGATGAAAAAGAAAAAATATTATCGTACCAAAGAGATGTTTCAGCATGGGATGCACAGGATTTACCAAGTGCAGCTGTGCATCCCAAAATAAGTGTGGATTCATAGGAATTTCAAGATTACAGCAAAAAAGGTCTACTAGTTGGCTTTAATGGTCTTAAGTATTCGCATCTATTTGGACCGACAGGGAAGAAAACTCATGGAGTTTGGGGTTATTTTTAAATTCTTCCCTTTTCTGCTCAGTTTTAGTCCTTGAATGAGTTCAACAGCCAATGAAGGTACAAGCACAGATACAAGTTTTTGCGATGCTTTATCTGCAAAGAACTATAGTTCATGGTTAAGATGGTATTTTGGGAACATACCGAACATCAAAAGGTGATTCGAATGACACTCCAAAAATGTTATAGAACTTGACACTAGCTGGTAGTTGAGCTTTATTGAGAATCTCCCGAGTCCCAGATGCCCATTTAAGAATAGATTTGTTAAACGGTAACGGGATTGATTTCCCACCGTAATTGAGCTGTATATGAAACCAATTGATGGAAACAGTTAAATCATGAGTAACATTTTCTAAACTACGCTGAATTTCAAGATCATTTTTTACTTCTTTGTGCTCATGGCATTAAGAAGTAGTACCATGTATAAGATCCTATGGACCTTCAATTTGGAAATTCGGAAAAGCAATAGCATATAATTAAGCTTGAGGAGGATACCTTATTATTTTTCAAAGCCTCTTCAAAGAGAGTAATGCTTTCTTTAGGGCCATGTGTCTCCAACTTTACTGAAGTTTCATTACTATGTGATTGCTTTCGCCAAACTTGAATTTGAGGTTGCTTTATCCACTTGAACTCTGGATTTGGCAACATCTCATAAATTGATGGGCACTCAACCAACTACGAATGGAACCATAAAATGTTAATGTTAGACTACATTCTTACACTCCCAAGTACTAAAGACACCAAACACTTAAGAATCTTGAGAACGAGAATTTACAGCATCAATAATGAGTAATAGAAGGTAAGTAATGTTCCTTGAGAATTACCAGTTAATGCATTGTCCACCTGGATATGAAAAAGTAGTTTTCAAAGCCTTCAAGGAACTGAAAACCCGTTAAAAGAATCTCATTGATACAAGGTGCACCTGGTAACCGTAAATTACAACAGTTAATCAGAAGCAATCTATTTAACACATAGTTCCTCTAAAATCAAGAGAAGGCACAAGAAAAAGGAAAGGAGAAGTATCCTGAAATGGGCAGGCTATGCAAATCCACTTGTTAACATACTTTTCGAATACCTGTAAGTTCATGTCAAAGAAAATATATTAAATTCTTTAAAGAGTGAATGATACAAGCAATTCTGGAAAGAGTTAAGAGAAAGCAAAAAAGGAGTATCTCACGTCGTGATAGAGTGAGAGGAAGCACGAAACAAGCAATCCGCCCATCGAGTGCGAAATTAGATTCACTTTTCTACCGCCTGAAGCTTTATAAGCATTCTCAAGTTTTGCGTTTAGACCTTCCATCCCTTCATCAATTCTGGAAAAATGAGAAGCAATCCAACGCTGAGAAATTAAAGGCTACATTACCGTGTGCAGGTTTAGGAAACTCTAGTCTAACGAGTGAGCAGCAAGGGCTGTGAAGAGAGAGTCACCTAAGTACCATAAAGTTAAATAATGAACTTCAACTAGTTGGCAGATAACTACCTGTTACTCTGTCGAAAGTCATAACCGTATCCAAACAATGTAGCTCCTTTTTTGTACCCACATTCAACAAGCATATTAATCATATTATGAAATTGATACATTTCTTCAACCTTTAAGCATCTCACAATCTGAAAAGCAAGAAGATAATACACAGTGAAGACAAAGTAAGCAAGTGCAGAAACATGCCATGCTTTGAAGTAAAAGAAGAGATGTTTTTTAGAAAGTTCTGAAAATGAGAAGACGTAAGCCAAATTAACAAGGCAGGTTTATTCCACCCTCCCTCCTTTTCATGTTCTAGTCCCACACGGCCGTGAAGCTTAATTTAAGACGACCCATAGGCTGATTTTCTTTGATCTCATAATGCAGATAAAAACCAGTACATCTAAGCTCGACTTCTAAATATGTACAATGATGTTAGTATTGGGTAGCCCTCCGAAGCTTGCACCTTTTAGGTGCACTACTGTGTCAATGTCACACACATTGTAAGGAACAAATATGCGTCAATGCTCTTAGACAGCGCAAATACTCAATGAAACACTGTTAACAAGCTACGGTTATACAAAAATAGTTAAAGCACAAGCTTACCGGTGAGGGATCCAAAATGTCAATCGCATAAAGTCCATAATCATCATCTGGTACTACAATTTCACAATTCTTACCCAATGACTCTGTATAACCTGCAACAAAACAATCCAAAATCCAATCAACATTCACCTCCAATACATATATGTAAAAAATCAATCAAGAAGAACATAAAGTGGTAGCAGTAGTAGTACCTGTTTTGGGGTTATAGATAGACAAAGCTTTCTTTCGCAACTCCCAATTAGCTAACAAAACTCTAACCCAGACTCTTATTTCACATCCAGTTCTTTTATCTTTCGAGTTTATAATTGAACCTCCCATTCCAGTTACTAATAGTACTGGATCAATACAATCATCATCATCATTATCAACAAATTATTTGTTTCCAAAACAATCAGAGAAACTCCAATCTCTAATCATCTTCGTCTTCACCACTCAATTCTTGACAAAATTGAGCCAAAATGAGAAAGTTAGTTGTTCTTGCTTGGATTTTATACTGATAGAATGTAACTTTTTGTATTGTAATGAGTAGGAAAGGGCCCATCCCTTGGGAACAAGTGAAAATTGCACCTGTATTAACAAAGGGTTTCTACCGAAAATTCAAACCAAGTATTCAATCAAGAAATTGAAATGAAAAGAAAGAAAAAAAAAGTTAGGCACAAACTTACGTTAGTAGAACTACCAGTAGAATGAGTTAGGGTAAAAGGGCAAACAACAAATTGCAAAAGCTGAGACCTTTTCAGCAACATCTTTGAATTTAAGGTAAGCAATTTCAGGTGTATCCAGAAAAGGAAGGACCTTTTTCAATGGTGAAGAGAAACCATCAAAAAAAAATCTGAGTTTTGTTTATGGGTTTTCAATTCTGTAAGTGCCGCCATTTTTTTTTCGTTTGTTTTCAGCTCTTTTCAGTGAACTCTGAAAAGGAGTTTTCTAGAGTGGAACTACAAAGGCGGATAGCGGAAACCGACAGTACAAATAACAGCTGGGATAGATACCATAATTGTTGTCTATGAGATGGTGGACCTGCATATACGGTCAACTGGTGGTGCTAGATTCAAAATATAAGATGATCTGGAAGGGGGCATTTGCCCTGTCTTACCCATGTTTGGGGCAAATTTTAAGATGATTTTTGGAAAATATATGCATAAACAGACTTTGGTAGCTAGTAATCATATTCTTGCTCCCTGATTCCTTGTTCTCAGCAAACACAGTCAATATACCATCTGCGTTAATATCAAAGGACACATTGATTCTAGGAACAAGGAGGAATCCCGTTTAACGTGAAGCTACCCAACAAGTTATTGTCAATAGTTCTAGCTCTCTCAGACTCTCACCCTCATACACCTTAACCAGTACACTAGTTTGTCCATCGGTGTTAGTAGAGTACATTCATGACATCTCCAACTGTCCGAACACCAAGAGAAAGCGGAGTGACGTCCAGCAGCACAAAGTTTTGCACCTTGTCCCTACTAGCATCACCACTCAGAATAGCAGCTTGCACTGCAGCACCGTACGCCACAGCCTCGTCAGGGTTGATGCCCTTGCAGAGCTCCTTCCCGTTAAAGAACTCCTGCAACAGAGATTGAACCTTTGGGATTCTGGTGGATCCACCTACGAGTACAATTTCGTCATGTCCATCTTAGCATCAGTCAAACATTGGACAACAGGATCCATACATTTCTTGAACAAATCCATGTTCAACTCTTCGAATTTAGCACGGGTTATGGAGGTATAGAAATCGAGACCTTCGTGCAAATAATCAATCTCACATGAAGTTTTCAGCCTCCTTAACGGTTGAACCAAGGTAAGCTTGGGCTGTTTCTCGCATCTTTGCGAGAACCATGGACGAGATTTCCTCAGCTGATAACGTTTTAGCCTTGCCCATGTAATTCACTTGTATCATTGGTCTCATGACTTTGAATGGCCATAGCTGCATATCACTCTGAACAGATGCATCATTGATTTTTCTACCAATCAAACGTTTCGCATCTATAAAAGGAAAACAAAAAAAATCAACGAACTATAAAAAAAAATATTAACAAACATGCATGATGATGAAAATCTTAGGTGTTAGTAGTATTCGTAGCAACTTGATTTAGAGCAGCATCACCGATAAAACGTTGATCATCTGTAAAAGCAACATAAGAATGTGTAGTACGATTTCCTTGGTCTTTAGGGATAATCTCAACTCGGCCGTTTTGCCATACTCCAACACATGAATATGTCGTTCCTAAATCAATCCCTATCGCTCTTCCTGATCCATAAACCATGGTAAAAAGATGATAATAGTTGATCGTTAGATTGGTGATCAGACACTTTAATTAAATCCAAAACTTCAATAAATAAAACGGAAACGAAAGAGTATTTATAGGAAATCATATGCAGCCATGCAGGTCCTAGGACTAGTCCTAGGCAGCCGATTGGCGGTGGGTTGGATGTCTTCTACAGTCCTACATGGGCTATATAGAACGGATACAGGAAACCGACAGCATAAATTAAAACTGAGATATCATGCATAATAGCTGTCTATGAGATGGGGGACAGCATACGAAGCCAAGATTGATGATTTCGAAGGGTGGACTGCAAACATAAGATTTTCTTATTCATCTTGTAACAATCTTCAGATTGGATTTCATAATGTATAATGTTGTTGAATTAATATATACAGGAAAGTTACAAGTAAGCATCAAACTCATTAGCATTGAATATTGTTCTTTCTTTTTCTGGTTCCAATTCACTTGGCTAATGCATCCACCACTTTAGAAGTCTTGGCACGCCGACTCGATTTTTTCGGTTCGATTCCTAACCATTGTTGAATGAGTTGAAAAACTGTTTCATCGCTTAATAATCCACGATGAGTTGCACTTAGTCCTACTCTTTCAGTAGCTGAAAACCAATCACCCTGTATGAAATTAATAGAGAAGAAAATTGATCAAAACGGAGACTCGTGGACTGCCTCTCAAAGCAATTAGATTCGCACAAATGAATATCACCTTAGCTGATTCCAATGGGACAGTCCCGTCTCCATTCACGTACGAATACTGGGGCTGGAAAAGAAACAGAAACATTTAGCATGCGGAGTAGTACAGTGCTAGTACAACTTCAACCACTTATCACACATAAATGAAGTTTTAAAACTGAGAACAAGAACAAACTATCACAATAAAACTGTCTATTGATAGTCGAAGAACCAACTAAGATGAATTTCTATGGTGTTTGTAACTTCAGTGTACTTACAATTGTGTGGCATATTTGGGGCATATCCTCAATAGGAGAAGTTTCTGTTCCATAGCTGCATTGATGAAAAAGAGAAAATATTATCACACCATAGAGATGTTTCAGTTTCAGAAGCATGAATTAAGGTAGTTCTGGTCGTTAATGAAATAAAGGGTTGGAGTTTCTGATAGGATGAAAGTCATGAGTTTACACTTGTGACTTGAAATCAAAGCAAATCATTTTCACGAGGGGGTGCCGTGAAAAAATTCATTTAAGGTGTACAGTATTTACCAAGTGCAGCTGTGTATCCCAAGATGGGTGTGGATTTATGGAATAAATACTTAGCATCCATTTGGGCAAAAAGGGAAGAAAACTGGAGGAGTTTGGTGGTTATGTTTTTTAGTTCTTCCCTTTTCTGCTCGGTTTTAGTCCTTGAATGAGTCAAACTGTCAAATGAAGGTACAAGTAGAAATACAAGTTTTTACCTGTGTTACAACGATACACCTAAAAAAAAAATTGCCGTATCGATACGTATTTACACGGATACGCGTACTAATACTCCCAATACTTCAAGATACAACTCAGTTAGAAAACTTTGACTAAATATCAGAAAATTTAGATATTTTACTAGATTCTATGAGAAATTTTAACTATAGTGACAAATTATTAGTTCCGAATCTGTCCACAGGTCTTGCTCTAGACTTTCTTCCTTTTTATCCAGACTTTTTTTTCTCTTCATTGAGGTTAATCATACAGATTATATTTTAATCATGCAAACATATGTATGTATTTTGTTAAGTTTCTATCTTATATATAATATTTTTATATTAAACTACTGATCAATATTGAGTATGTCGTATCGCTGTATTTTAGTTTTCAAGTTGGTGTATCATAGTAGCGTATTGGTATCTTGTATCCGATACAGGTTTTTACCATTTCGGCTGAAATGGTTTTCTTGCATACATACCGTACATCAAAAGGAGACTCGAATGACGCTCCAAAGATGTTATAGAACTTGACACCATCTGGTAGTTGAGCTTTGTTGAGAATTTCCCGAGTCTCAGATGCCCATTTAAGAATAGATTTGTTAAACGGTAATGGGATTGATTTCCCACCGTAATTGAGCTGTATATGAAACCAATTGATAGAAACAGTCAAGGCATGAGTGAGATTTTCTAAACTAAGCTGAATTTCAAGATCATTTTTTATTAGTTCTTTCTCATGGCATCGAGAAGCAATGATAATATCTACAAGATCCTGCGGACCTTCAATTTGAAAATTTGGAAAAGGAATACCATATATTTAAGCTTGAGGAGGATACCTCATTATCTTTCAAAGCCTCTTCAAACAGAGTAATGCTTTCTTGTGGGCCATATGTTTCCAACTTTACTGAAGTTTCATTATTTTCTGACTGCTTTCGCCAAACTTGAATTTGAGGCTGCTTTTTCCAGTTGAACTCTGGATTTGGCAACATCTCATAAATCGATGGGCACTCAACCAGCTACGAATGGAACCCACAAAAAGAATGTTAGAGTACAATCTTACAATCTCAAGTACTATAAACACCGAACATTTAAGAATCTTAACAAGATCAGGCTACACCAAACGAGAGAATATACAGCTTCAATTAATGAATAAAAGGTAAGTAGTGTTCCTTGAGAATTACCAGTTGATGCATTGACCACCTGGATACGAAAAAATAGCTTTCAAAGCCTTCAAGGAACTGCAAACCCGTTAAAAGAGTATCATTGATACATCCAGGTGCGCCTGGTAACCGTAGACTACAACCGTTAATCAGAAGCAATCTACTTAAAATCCAGAAAAGGCACTGGGAAAGGAAAAGGAAGTACCCTGAAATGGGCAGGCTATGCAAATCCACTTGTTAACATACTTTTCGAATACCTGTAAGTTCATGTCAAAGAAAATATTTGAAATTCCTTAAAGAATGTATTATACTACCTGAGAAAAGAGTTAAGAGAAAGCAGAAGAGAGTGTCTCACATCGTGATAGAGTGAGAGGAAGCACGAAACAAGTAATCCACCCATTGAGTGCGAAATTATATTCACTTTTCTACCCCCTGAAGCTTTGTAAGCAGTCACAAGTTTTGCTTTTAGACCTTCCATCCCTTTATCAATTCTGGAAACATGAGAAGCAATCCAAAGCTCGGATTGTCAAGGCTACTTTTCCATATGCAAGTTTAAGAAACTCCAATCTGACGAGTTAGTAGCAAGGGGTCTGAATAGAGTCACCTAAGAACCATAGAGAGAAATAATGAACTTTAACCAGTTGACAGATCATTACCTATTACTCTGTCGAAAGTCATAACCGTATCCAAACAATGTAGTTCCTTTCTTATGGCCACATTTAACAAGCATATCTAGAGCTGCACATGGACCGGTTCGGACCGGGTTTTTGGTGGAACCGGTACCTGTACACGGAGTTGACCGGTTCCTCAATTTGTGTACCTGTACCTGTACCTGTACCTGGACTTGTACCTGTACTGGTAAGACCGGTCCGGTTCCAGACCGGTACCGGGTTTTTTACCCAAATTTTGAAACACAAAGGCTAACAACAAACTAACTTAACATATAAAGTTCAACATTACAACTTAAGTTCAAAATAACGAAGGTACCTGTACCTGTACCTGTACCAGGACCAGGACCAGGACCAGTACCTGTACCTGTACCTGGAGTTGAAGATGAGACTAAACCTAAAAGGGACGGCTAGGATGTAATATCTTAAAAGATATCAATGGCTCTAATTTACCGGGTTTTTCGGTTCGGTACAGACCGGGAATAGCCCAGAACCGGTACCTGTACCGGTCTATACCGGGTATCAACATTCAGAACCGGTACATGTACCGGTAACTCCGGGTCCGGATCGGTTCGAGTCCGGGTCTTTCGGGTCCGGGTCGGTACAGGTAAATCGGACCGGGTCCGGATCGGTTCGAGTCCGGGTCTTTCATATCATGATATTGATACACTTCTTCCATCTTTAAGCATTTCATAACCTGAAAAGCAAGAAGATAATACACAATGAAGACGGATCAAGTAAATGCAGAAACATGTCATGCTTTAAAGTATAAGAAGAGATGTTATTTACAAATTCACCCTAAGAACAAACTCGCTATGTAAAATTCATAAGTCAAAGGTGTACAAGATATCGATAAACCCTTTTTCTTAATAGATCTCTAATTATGCCGAAAATGATAAGACGTCTGCCAAGTCAATTGTGCCACTGTCACACACCACAAATGAACAAGGCACCGTCACGGCCACACCACACACATTCTCAAACTCTCCATGAAGCTCATTTTTGAGATGACCCATGGGCTGATTTTCGTTGATCTCATAATGCAGAGAAACTAGTGTATGAAAGCTCGGGCTTCTAAACAATGATGTAGCAGTAACAGGAATTATAAATGTAGATATCCCTCCAAAGCTTCCAGCTTTTAGGTGCACTAACACATTGCAAATAACAAATTTAACTGAACAAATAGGCGTGATGAGGACGATAGCTCCTACCTACTGGAATAATCTTAACTAGGGTATGAATTATACAAACAAAAGAAAAAGCACAAGCTTACCACAGACGGGTCCAAAATGTCAATTGCATAAAGTCCATAATCATCATCTGGTACAACAATTTCACTATTCTTATCCAATGACTCTGTATAACCTGAAACACAACAACAACAACCCGATCCAATTCAATCCAAACCCAGTTCACATTCATCTTCAAAGCACTAAACAAAAATCACTCAAACAAAAAAAAAAAAAAAAAACCTAAAATCTCCCATTCCAAAGCCATAATACCACTACCCATGATTGTAATCTACTATCAAGAAGAACATATTAAAGTACCTGTTTTGGGGTTATAAATAGACCAAGCTCTCTTCTGAAACTCCCAATTAGCTAATAAAACTCTAACCCAAACTCTAATTTCATTTCCTGATTTTTTATCTTTTGAGTTCATGATTGAACCTCCAATCCCAGATACTAATAGCACTGGATCAATACCATCACCATCATCATTATCAACAGATTCTTTGTTCCCAAAACAATCTGAAAAGCTCCAATCTCTGATCATCTTCTTCTTCTTCTTCTTCACCACTCAATTCTTGAGAATGAGATGACAAAATTGAGTCAAAACTCAAAAGAGATATCTAGTTCATCCAAGAAAAATATTTTAAGTAGTTTGGAATTTGTAGAGTTACACGTGGGGAAATGTCATTGTTAGGATTTTGTACTGACAGTATGTCACTTTGTGTATTGTAATGAGAAGGATTGTGGCCTACTTTGAAATGATCACGGTCAGGATGTTTTTGAAATGATTTTGTTTCTAGAATACTCCGCTTGTTTAGTTAGGAATTTTGGTGTGTGGTTTTAGATGGATGTAGGTTGTATTTATGATGGGATGGGAAGGAGGGAATCATGTTTGAGGTGGTTGATTGAATTTATGGGTGATGATTCCACGTGGCTAGGAATTAAGTAAGAGTTTATCCGATTACGAGAAAGTGACCATTGATTGAAATAGATGCTTGGAGTATTTTACGCAAATGATATATATCCCGATTGGTATATGGTATCTTTACAGTTACTAGTATAACACGCATGCCCGATGCGCCTGCCTTTCCGCATCTGCCTTTTCGTTTGCTCCGTAATTTTTTTTTCGTATAGTAGTCAACGATCAATGTCAAGCGGTAAAATTCATTTTATATCATTGATGTTATCATCTATTAGTTCACTGATTAAGTTCAACTATCCATGTGTCAAACATACTTAATGGCGTCATATAATGATAATACACATGCTTAGGATGAATTGAAATTTGTGGAGAAACATGACCTTAAATGATTCCTCCATCACGGGATTCGGAACCAACAAATGATTCAAACCAAATGAGAACAAAACTGAAGGGCCAGGAGTTGCATCCCATTTACACCCAAATGTGGGATAGAATAATAAACCAATGATCTTTGGATTAAAATGCTATGATATAAATCAGTTGAAGAAATTGAAAAAAAAATTCAAACTGGGCCTAAAATGCAAATCATTTATTAAGAAAAGAAAATTCAAACTCCATAAGAAAAGATAATAAGAAATGATAAGCAAATCATCATTTTTAAAGAAAAAGTAAATCAAGTTGACATAAACTTGTGTTAGAAATGTGTGGAAAATTATATACAGAGGTGGGGATGTGCAGAACAACAAAAGGTTGATCTGGTTTAGTTCAGTTCATACAAAGTAACTGGTTGGAGGGAAGGACATCACATGACATTAACTTATCGACACTCCAATATAAAGCCTGTATTTTGAAAGAGACGTGAACCATTAGTCAGATCACCAGCTCTCAGTGATCCTTGCTAGCTAACCTAGTCCATCAATTAAAATCGTTCTCCAATTGTGACCCTAGAAGCTGGGGCAGTGCACGATTGTAGGATATGTAAAGTTTGTCATGACTGATAAGAAATATAAGTAATTGGTGCTTCAGAAGAGAGCATTCTAGGGCATCTCCACAACAAACCTTTAAGCAGATGTCTGCAATAAGTACGTATAAGTGGGGAAATAAGGAATGGATTTGTAGAATGGGCATAATAACAGAAAATAGAAAACCATCTGAATATAAATAAGCTTCATGCCTCACTCACCAGAACATGTTGATGCTTCCTTCCCATCTTTATTCGCATGTCTACCTCGTATTATCCGCAAATAATAAGCATCACGTCGTTTTTTAAGAATCTCTTCTCTTTCCGCTTCACTCAATTGTTTAGCCTTTTGTGAAATACGGCGATTGTGTAACTGAAGATCTCTTTTTACCTTCCATTACCACCGATTCTTGCTTCAGCTGAAACCTAAAAGTAAATTAAAATTATCAAAACGATAAAATTTGAAACTTAAGCCTTGGAATTTAATCAAGGTTTAGCTGGTACTCACTCATGTTTTCATGTCCTTGCAACCTTGGTTCTGTAAATCTTATCCAGTGATCATTATTACGAATTGAAGCCGATGTCAACTCAGGTTAGAGAATGTCTGAAAAAATGGATGATATAAATGTTATGGTCTTGTCTTTTGAAACATTTCAGACATAATTAGATTCAAAAGAACCTATCTGAGAGGATTAGAGCAGACTTCTATAGAAGATAAATTACCAAAAAAAAGAGAGGAAACTAAACAGATTTCTAAGACATACTAAACTCCCAATACATGGTATTGAGTGGCTCTGAGTGACAGACTAAGATACAACGTGTAGAGACACCCATAGAATAACACATACAACTACTACAACTAGGGGTAGATGGGATAATTTTTTTGGGAATCCTAAACTGCACTAACAAAATTGAGATTTTATGATAAAATTTGTAAACCCAAAACTGGGTATACTGATTCTTATACATGCATTATGATGTTTTCATCTACTTATCTGAATAAGTAATTAAATCGGACTTACCTGAAGAACTCTGATTTGGGGAGTATGTCGAATCCTGTCAATTTAGGGTTGATGGAGATTGAAATTGGGGAAGATTGGAATTCTGGAATTTGAGTTCCCAACTGCAATCGACAGATGGGGTTTCTTAAACGAACCTTTGATATGTTCAGTTGTAGATCAATGTGGAGTGTTGATTTCGTAAACTGCTACTTCTTCTCTACTGCTACTTCCATTACAGACTTCTTCTCTTCTGCTGATCCATATTCGGTGAATGTACAACTATATTCTTCTCTAGATCGACGGAGAGTATGTGGATCTGTGAATTACCTAAATCGAAACTCCAATCAATATTCTGTAAAATCAGTGGAGTCGATTAGAGCATCCACACTGGGCGAGTATAACCAAAAATTTCGGATGAGATCGTAACACAGTGGGACGGAGTAAAGATCAAATCCCAACCAAAGATCAAATTCCAGACCAAATATGGTCGCGACCAAATCCCAAATTCTAATATAGTCGGGCGTAAATTTAAAGTACGCTTGTTGCTGGGCGTAAATTTAAAGTACGCTTGTTAACGGGCGTAGATTTAAGTTACGCCCGATGAAATTTTAATTAAATAAAAAAAAAAAGAATGAGACGGACTTTTAAAGTCCGCCTGATGAAAGTTACAAAGAATGGGGCGGACTTTTAAAGTCCGCCTGATGAAATTTTAATGGGGCGGACTTTTAAAGTCCGCCTGATGAAATTTTACAAAAAAAAAAAATGGGGCGGCCTTTTAAAGTCCGCCTGATGAAATTTTAATCATGTACCGTTGCGTTACAACACGGACTAAACTCAAATTTTGGTCTTTTTTTTGATCTTTGATCTTTGGTTTTGATCGCACCACTGCAGTTGCTCTTAGGGAAGAAAGGTTAGGGGAAAAACTGATAGAAAACACGATTGAGATTCCATAGATTTTGTTTTGGTTTTGAATTATTACGCTCGCTTGTACCCCTCATTGTGACTGATATCTACGGAAAAGCGGGCGTTAAAAAAAACACGGAAGGGTGATTTGGTAAATTCCTGTAGGACGTGTGAAAAATGCCTCTTTTCTTCTCTTTTTTTATATTAATAAGATAATTTGAATTTCGTAGGTATGGCACTATTTTACGCAAATGATATATGTCCCGATTGGTTATCCCCACTGGTAGTTCCGACGGAGACAATCGGTGGGGAAATGACATATATCTCGATTGGTTATCCAGACTAATAATTCAGACTGAGACGATCAGGGACTCATTTTGCTCGCAGATATCTCAATACTAAGAATATTACCCTTCTGGTTATTAGATGTCCAGTCGGGATTTTCCTCGAAAAAATCACTTGGTCGATGTGACAGTTCTCCTATTTGTATTCAAAAAGATACACTCGTTTCATGTGGGATATTTGGGACTGATCCAATGACATACGATCAACTAATTCATTGAAGGATTAATTTGGCTAATAGGAAGGGATTAAAACTATAGCGTGCCAAATAAGAATAAAAGTAAGTTTAAAGAGTTTTTAATAAAATCATATTGTGTATTTACAAACCTTTGAAACCCGGTTGGCAATTGAGGGAAAGTTATACTCACTTTCTCCCATCTACTACATCTTCCCATGCTCTAAAACCCATGATATAACTGAAGGATGGTGAGGATTAATTCTAAATCTCGCTCACGCGTATGGTAGTATAATTACTATTATCGCTAATTTTATAAAAGTGTACTATCACTTTTTCATTCCTGTTTTGCAGAAATGAAGAGAGTATTATCTTTTTCTTGCCAAAAACACGCGCACATGATATCTTGCTTCTAATGTCGTACATACCCGGAAAACCAAAATAAATTATCTTTGTAACTATTTTTATTTTTTATTATTTTTTGGAATAAATTTTACAAAGAAAAATAAACAAAATCAGTAGATCATGGAGAGCCCAGACTGGATAAATTTAAGAGACAAAGACAGGAAAACAGATAGTAAGTTCGAGGAGCCTAACATTCAAATAATATATCCCAACCTAAAATCCAAAAACCAAAGGTAGTTACAGTTTATTCGCTAATGAAATGCTTATAACCATGAGAAGACTGTAGCTTTGATGTTACATGCTAGTTGACAAAGATTCTGATTTTTTTAATGAAAATTTTGATGTTCTGCTCCTCTTAGACTATGACACCATTATGTAACAGCACCTTTCAGATTGTGGCACCATTATCTTTGAGACGAACCTTCTCTCATAGTCTTTGCAGCTCAATGATATTGTTAAGTTTCCTCTATTTGCCATCCAGAAAATTGAAACAAACGAGATGGATTCAACAGCCGCATTACAAAGCCTTCATAGATATGATGTAATAATACCTCTTCAGTTGCATATTACTTTTGTTCCAACTTTATTAATAATTGTTTGTCAGTTGTATTCTATTTTATACTGCAACTACGCATCACCCCAACCTACGTCTGGGACTCAACCTCTTTGTAGTTAGTTGTGGACTACAACCTCGACATAACTAGGTTAAGGTTAGGTTAAGATACTAATTTTTGTTACTTCCAATTTGTGGGTCAGCCGGGGGCCAGGGTAGTAAGGTTATGTTAAGCTAATAAGTTTAGTTGCTTTTAATGTTAACCAGAATCGTATGTCTTACCGTGGTTAAGTTTTTAGGTTGTGTGGAATGTAATTAGGTTAAGGTGAAATGGTTAGGTCAATGTTAAATATAGTTGGGAAAAAGCATAATATTTGTGTTCCACAATATTGAGCGATCAATCTGAACCGTCATTTATCCTTGGTACATATGCAGCACTCGTCCTTATGATATTGATAGATAGAATACATCACACTCTTGATATAATCATGGGTAGATAGTGTTAATAATTTATTCGTTAAACTCAAGTTAGGTTGAAGGGTATGCCTGTCATGAATTAACAAATATGTGTAACTTGAGTTTTTTTTATATAGCAACTAATTACATGTTTGTTCTTCCTGTAAATGCAAAATAGTTATATTATTTACACCAAAAATAATAAAATAGAGATATTGTTGTTGCTTTCAGTAACATGAATTTTTTTTATTCAATCATAATAGGATATTGCAATCTTTTGAAAGAAAACCATAAAATTCTAAATATTTGTTATTTATTCTTGTTTTGTTGTATCGGCGGTATTGGTATCGTATGTCATTCCATAATTGTTGTAACAAGAACACTATCATCTGGTTCCATGTCACAAAATCAATTTCATCATACAATTCCTGCAAACAAACAAAGAAATACATATCACCATTTGAACAGATAAAAATAATGAAACTTAAAAAAGGCACAAAGAATCAATCCAGATTTGGTTGAAAAGTATGTCCAGGTTGAAGTCCTTGATTCAATAGAGGATCACCGAACTTAGGTTCTTCTACAGGGGGAATTCAAATCCATATTGAGTGGTTGAGGTACACGAATTACTGTTGAAATGACCACTTTTGGTCCTAAATCCAAGAGGGTGAGTCCTTGATGGAGGTCCAGATCACCAAATCAGGTTCTTTTAAAGGTGGAAAATTCAAATCCAAATTGAGCGGGTGTTAATTGACTGGCTAACTACGAATATAAGGAAACTGTATCATATATGTCATTAATAATGAAAAGGGAAGGTACCAATTACACCATCAATTTTTAAATTTCGGAACTTGATAAACAATTCATTTTTGAACTTTATTCAAATATAAAAGAAGATTATTGGATCACAAGGATGATTTATATACAAGTTGTAATTACTTTAATTATATAAATTAATCAAATATAATGCGAAAATAAAGGTAAAACAACATACCACAAGTTATGTAAACGTGGAAAAGTACAATTGCAAAAAAA
>NC_039362.1:189714234-189717394 GCF_003573695.1 Papaver somniferum | reverse complement strand
AAAAAGGCGAGACATAGTCCAAAATGAGCATTCACTGAATAAAATGTTACACCTCTTGCATACTATCATACTTTGGACTATATGTAATTGACATGAAATGTACCTACTAAATTACTCGTTTTAGTCGTACTCTTAGATCTGTGAAGGCTCCCAGCATATTGAATATTAAATGTCTTTAGAAGTTACACTTGAAGATTTTCAAGCAAAAACCTTATTCTCTTTCAAAGATGCTTCTCAAACAATTGTGAAAGACCATCCTTATCCTTCCTCAACATGAGGAGTAATTGAATTGTCGTTTCCTTAAGGAGTTATACCTAATTGTAATTTCCTTACCAGAACAATCAACATTAGAACTAGTCTTATTTGCATTTTTGTGGAAACTCCAAATTTAGATTTCGACTATTAATTAAGTGTTAGTACAAGATCTTAAATTGAAGTTTTATAAAATATTGCATGAAGGGCCTTAAAGCAAAAGAGAATAACCTTACAAAAGATAAGGAATTGTAGAAAAATAAAATCAAGATATAGGTTTCAAAACTAAACATTATTTAGATTATGACGTGGTTCAACAACACATGTTCCCATCGTTTTATGTTTATGAAGGTCGATGCTTCTCTCTGTAAATAAACATTATATAGTTTTATAAAACTTGAAAGAAAGAATAAACATGATACTTTCTTTAATAGAAGTATATATATATATATATACTGAGAAGAGTACGTTAACATGACATTAATATAAGCATATAGATGGCTTCTCAGAAGATTCTATTAACATAACATTTTTAGAAGTATAGATTTCTTCTAAGAAGAATACACTAACATAACATAAATAAAAGCATTAATGTTTTCATTGGGTAAACAAACCAACCGACCCCACCCACACATAGAGTGAACAAGAGTATATTGTGTACTCTCAACAACGAGTATGATATCTCATGCAATGATGCATTTGATGAGGATTTAAAGCTTAAAGAGGAAGCAGAATTAAAGCCTCGAGAGGCTGGCTGAAAAGACTAGATCATAAATTAAGAAAAAGCTATATCATTCATAAATTTATTGGCACATCGTTCGTAAATTAAATCCTAGCATTATGGTGTTTGTGGAGAAATTATGAACGCCTTTTGACAAATTTTAAAAGGAAGTTTGGGCAAATAAAAGTTTAATAATTCCAAACGATCCACCAATTAAAGATAGTTAAATCAAAATATTTTTTAATTGAAATTCGAACCAATAAAAAATAATAATATAAAACTCAAACACAATTTATATATTTAGTAGGTTATTAAATGTTAAGTAGATGAAACATTGAAAACCACATAGTAATAACATGTCCAGAGTGTCGTTTGTGGGCCCTAAAGTGTGTAATTGGACTTACATTTTCATAGCGGTTACAAAGTATTATCCATCGTTAATAGTACAAATATGGGTACTTTAAAAATAAAAATCTATTTCTAGGATGCTTCTGGTGCTCTTGATGAAACAATATTGAAATGTTCTTGGTGTTCTTATCAAATATGGGTTTATTTTATTTTTTTAATTACAGTAGATAGTTTTAAAGATTTTTTGTTTTAAAAATTTGGTTAGTACATATTTACCTTTGAAAGGATAATGTCGTAACTAATATATAAAAGGGTAAAACGTGTTTGGACATACTCCCAAATCTCCATCAACGATTGTTTTTTGCTTTATTTTCATATGAAAACACTTTCTAACGAACTTTTTACAGTAAGATGTGTATTCGTAAAAAAAAAATGTAAATGATTTCTTCAAACACTTTCACTTTGGGTTAACATTCGAGAGCATCCAAAAATACCATGTGGTGCTGATTTCTAGACCTTCATATGAACTTTTGGCTTAAAAGTCATCACCAATAATTAGAATTTTGTTTATAATATTTCTAATTTAATGAATAAAAATTATGGCTAAGATTTTTTTGGAGGTTTGACCTAAAGTCTAGAAAAGACTGTCCCTTACCTTTCAAATTTTCGTTTCTAATACATTGTCCAAACAAGATTTTGTAGGATAATACTTAACTTTGTATATTGTAATGAGAAGGATTATAGCCTATTTTAAAAAGATTAACGATTAAGATGTTTTTGAAATGATTTTTTCTAAAATATTCTGCTTGTTTATTTAGGTGTGTTGTTTGGGATTGATGTGAGTTGTATATTTATGGTAGGGTGGGAAGGAGGGAATCTTGTTTGAGGCAGTTGATGAATTTAAGGATGATGATTGCACGTGGCATGAAGTTAAGTAAGAGTTTATCTGATTAGGAGAAAGTGACCATTATAGGTGTGAGTCATATGATTATCAAGTGATCATTTCGTTGTCGTATCGTCTCGATATTGAATCCACAGTTAATCACACAAGTGATATTTTATTGTATTGTTTCGATCTCGTATTCATAGACGATCACACGAAGTGTGTACCAAAGTTGTTGTATTGTCTCGACTCTATGCATAGACGATCACACTTGGTATTAAGCATTTTTCTTTCTTTTTAATTTATCTTTTTGTTCATCAGCTTTATTTTCTTTTTGGGTTATTGTTATCGATGGTGGTTTGAAACCAACGGGAATCATAGAAGAAAACCACTAAAGCATTTTGGTATTTTGTTTGTGTGCTGGTTTAAACTGTAAAAGGGTCTGGTTGTACTTTTTTGGGTTGTATTTTGTTTAAATGAGCTAATTAGTTTTTCATTTTACTTGTGTTGATGGTGGTTTTTAGCTTAGGTTAAAATCGTAAAACCTTACATCTGACATGACGTCACTAGGACCACTAGCACATTTATTGAATCATTCAACACGCCTACGTAAGAATTACCAAAGTACCTTTTCTTTTTACATATATATGTGTCATGTTCCACGGTAGCTACCTTAGTATTGACCGACATCACCTTCGTACACCAAACCCTAAATTCTTACACCACCGTGCCAATGGCAAACCATGCCAGCCACGTCTCCGCGCCAAGGCATGCCAACCATGCCAGCCACATCTCCGCGCCAAGGCATGCCAACCATGCCAGCCGCACCACCGTGCCAATGGAAAACCATGCCAGTCACGTCTCCACGCCAAAGCATGCCAACCATGCCAGCCACATCTCCGCGCCAAGTCATTCCAACCATGACAGCCGCACCACCGTGCCAATGGAAAACCATG
>NC_039362.1:189660568-189714025 GCF_003573695.1 Papaver somniferum | reverse complement strand
CCGTGCCAATGGCAAACCATGCCAGCCACGTCTCCGCGCCAAAGCATGCCAAGCATGCCAGCCGCGCCACCGTGCCAATGGGAAACCATTCCAGCCACGTCTCCGCGCCAAGGCATGCCAACCATGCCAGCCGCACCACATGTGCCAATGGAATGCCGTGCCATCCACACCTCCGCGCCAAGGCATGCCAACCATTCCAGCCGCGCCACCGTGCCAACGGAAAACCATGCCAGCCACGATTCCATGCCAAAGCCATGCCGGCCCCGCTACATGCCGCTGGCTGCCAAAACGAAGGGTTGCAACAATCAACGGACACCCTTTCATCTGAGATGCAGATCTTAGCCGTCCAAGGTAGCCAGCTAACGCATGGTAACCTTTGTCCCAACGCCAAAACCCTAGTTTTGGCCGCACCTAAACTGCGCCAAGGCATGCCGACCATGCCACATGTGCCAATGGCATGCCGTGACAGCCACCTTGCCGCGCCTAAACCATACCATGTCGTCCTTCCCTTTACGGCTTCCAAAACGAAGGCGTGCGACAATCAATGGCCACCCTTCCATCTTAGATGCAAATCTTAGCCGTCCAAGGTCACCAACCAACGCATGGTAACCTTTGGCCCAACCCCAAAACCCTAGTTTTGTCCGCGCCTAAACCGCGCGAAGACATGCCGGCCATGCCGTGCCATTGGCATGGCGTGTCAGCCACCTTGCCGCGCCTAAACCATACCATGTCGGCCTTCCCCTCACGGATGCCAAGTGTGCGACAATCAACGACCACCCTTCCATCTTAGAAATCTTAGCCGTCCAAGATCACCAACCAACGCATGGTAACCTTTGGCCCAACGCCAAAACCCTAGTTTTGGCCACGCCCAAACTGCGCCAAGGCATGCCGACCATGCCACATGTGCCAATGGCATGCCGTGCCAGCCACCTTGCGCGCCTAAACCATACCATGCGGGCCTTCCCCTCACGGCTTCCAAAACGAAGGCGTGCGACAATCAATGGCCACCCTTCCATCTTAGATGCAAATCTTAACCGTCCAAGGTCACCAACCAACACATGGTAACCTTTGGCCCAACGCCAAAACCATAGTTTTGTCCACGCCTAAACCGCGCCAAGGCATGCCGACCATGCCACATGTGCCAATGGCATGCCGTGCCAGCCACCTTGACTCGCCTAAACCATACCATGTCGTCCTTCCCCTCATGGTTGCCAAAACGAAAGCGTGCGATAATCAACGACCACCCTTCCATCTTAGATGCGAATCTTATCCGTCCAAGGTCACCAACCAACGCATGGTAACCTTTGTCCCAACGCCAAAACCCTGGTTTTGGCCACGCCTAAACCGCGCCAAGGCATGCCGACCATGCCACATGTGCCAATGACATGCCGTGCCAGCCACCTTGCTGCGCCTAAACCATACCATGCCGGCCTTCCCTTCACGACTTCCAAAACTAAGGCTTGCAACAATCGACGGCCACATTTCCATCTAAGACGCAGATGTTAGCCGTCCAAGGTTACCAGCTAACGTAGGGCAACCTTTTGGATCGACGCCAAGCCCTAGTTTTGGTCACGCCCAAACAATCCAAAACCCTAGCTTTTGGCCACGCCTAAAATAGTACATATTAAAGCCATGCCGACCATGCTTTCATGCCACTGGCTACCAAACGAAGGGTTGCAATAATCAACGGCTACCCTTCCTCTCAAGATGCAAAATATCGACCGTCGAAGGTCACCACCGAGCCGGCAAGTCTCCCAAGCTCAACTTTCCAAACAACAACAACATGCTACATGTTTTTCATGAAAACACTCGAGACATCAACACATGTCACAAACTGGGGGATGCTCATTGGGTATTGGTTTGCGTTTTATAGCGTGCGGCGTACACTATGCCCGTTACAAGACAGTGTCATAAGGATGAGGCGGTTAGTAAATACAGGGAGTAATGGTAAAACGCTTTCTTTTATGGAACATCAATTCCAGGTGTTACCGGTTACCACCTCCTCCCATTTACTCATCCATTTTCCATTTCTTACGAGACCGGAGTACGTTTCACTTCGACTTGTATAAATAGGTCTTACTATTTCCATCGAATAACAAGTTCTAGTCAGGAGCATACAACACTCAGAAAAATGTTTGCTAGCTTTCCCATCTGTTAGAATCCCACTTTCTGATGCAAGTTACAAAACAACTACTCTTCCAGGATCAACTATTTTGGTCTCAACACTCTTCGCTTCTCTCCCCAAAACCAACCCTTCTCCTCCTCTTTGTAACGGAACCAAGTCTGGAACGACCATTTCTTGGTTTAGGCAGGATTTGTACAGACTGATCTCTTGAATCTAAAGTACTTCCTTGCAGTACATTGTTTAGGGTTTAGACTCGTTTCTCACCCACACACCCGAAATTACCGAAATCAACAGAAACTGTTTTCACCCTCAAACAATTGGCGACCACAGTGGGAGATTGATCTTTCGGTTACAATGTGAACTTTCAATCCTCGATCTCATATTTCGACCTAGACGTCAGGACGGTAGAATCCAAACGAACCGCCCAGGGATCGACGGTCAGTTACCTGACGACCCGGTTACCAGTCATGACACGAAAAGGGATGACTGAGGACTTTACACAGTCATGGTGGTGCTTCACACAAAACTTGGTCTTACATCCGGGAGATTCCTTTTCATTAGGACATCCGAAAAACCGAGTAAGTCTTGCTAGACAAAATACATGGTCTACTACTTCAAATCTTCTCAGGGGAGATAAAAAAACCGATAACATATTTTTCCCGTGTTTCATGATTTCTACTATCGCACAACATTCACAATTCCATGACTCCCCTGGGGTACTCATGCCACTTATATTCATAACCAAAAACATCAATATTCTAAAGTAGTTCATTTCAAATAATAATCCAAAACCCTAAGGGGTAATACTTGTCTATCAACCCAAAAATATAGAAAATCAAAACCATAAACTAAGCGCTTTGTTTGCCTTTCAAAAAAAAAAACAGTCACCTACCCGTACGTGCCTACTTTTCATAATAATGATTACCTGTCACTATTCATGAGGTAGCTGACATTACTACGGTGATATTCGAAGATGAATTGTTTATGACGAAGTGTTTCTACAAGTTTATGAAAGGCGGCTAGGGTTTACACCAGTTCAGAAGAACAATATTTTTACAGATTTATGGAAGGCATACCTATGGCTAGGGTTTGCACCAACACAAGAAAACAAGAAAAAAATTTGAAAGAGAAACGCTGGAGTACATAGCTGGAATATGCTTTCCCACTTTATTGCTACCGCGCTACCGCTAACACCAGGACGTGAGAGCAAAGATACGAGATAAAAAGGAGAGCCAACCCCTTTCATACACATAACACTTTTGGAATTTGAATAAGGAAATGATTTCCTATTTGAGCTACGTATGGAAAGAGGCAACTGGGCCCGCAAGAACAAGTCCGTGCCACGCCAAGCCGGCGCCGTGCCAAGCCAACAGTCCGCTCCATGCCCAGCCGACAGTCCGTGCCATACCAAATCCAAGCCAGCGCCCATTCCAATCCGATCCAGCGCTAACAACTTGCATCTTTCCAGCGCCAGCAGCTTGAATCC
The DNA here is from genome assembly GCF_003573695.1 of Papaver somniferum. Classification (NCBI taxonomy): domain Eukaryota; kingdom Viridiplantae; phylum Streptophyta; class Magnoliopsida; order Ranunculales; family Papaveraceae; genus Papaver; species Papaver somniferum. Next base: position 189,710,414 of record NC_039362.1, on the reverse strand, counting down.
TTCCAGCGCTAACAACTTGCGTATTTACAGCAGCTTGCATCTTTCCAGCGCCAGCAGTTTGCATCCTTTTCAGCGCTAACAGCTTGCATCTTTACAACAGCTTGCTTCTTCCCTGCGCCAGCAACTTGCATCCTTCCAGCGTTGCTCTTGAACTCCCAGTAGAAGGGGATCAACAATCTAATTTCATTACACGAAAAGATCAGGAACGACTTCTCCAAAATCGAAGCAAAGAAAAATCAGCAACCCCCCTGAGTTCACAAAGACTCTTTTCCCTGTCAGGAGATGCATGATTTCTGGGGACTTCGCCCGCAAAATAGTGCAGTCTATGATGAAACATTTATGTGAGATTCTATATTTCCCCAAGGCGCAACGTCAAGGCGTATTTGCAGCCCTCAACCGCACTGCATCAGGGAAGCAGCTGTTTCCAACCATAGAAGCCGTTCTGAAACCCCAACCTCTCCTGGAAAGCACGATTGATAGATGGAACTGGGGACTCCTAGCCATTGTTCGCTTGAAGGGTGTCCAGTTTGTCAGCACACTGATTAACGTAGCCGCTCCGCTTCAACATCCTCCAGCAGCGACTCCGCTTCAAAGATCACTCCGACAGCCGCTCCGCTTCAACACTCGCTCCATTAGCCACTCCGTTTTAACGTTCTCTCCATAAGCTTCTCCAGGATCTGAAGACGAGTCTTCAGCGTTAGGCTTCTTAAATTTCAACATCTTCTCCAAGAGCCGAAGCTGCTTCAACGATGCTTCTTCCTGCAAAGGGTCGTAGCACCACGCTCCCCATGTCAAGGATCATGATCACAGGCAACCAATCTTCGTAGTCATGGACAGTTTGCTCCCTTACGCATCCAGCCAATCCTTTTACTTCCACGGATGCCCGTACAACTCCATCCAATCCTTTTACTTCCAAGGATGCCCATACAATTCCAGCCAACCTACTTTGTTACCAAGATAATGTAGTCTCTTCTGATTACATCTGCTACCAAAATTTTTTGCCGCTCATTTGTTGATACCATCCAAAGCTTCACCACAACAACAATCACTACAAAGATAGAAACATGTAAACCATACTTGAGGACTGAGGATATAAACGGAATCCCTTCACTGTCAAAGCTCATAAGACACAGTCAACCAAAAGGCCATAGCCGCAACAAGGTCACCTACTCTTCAAGGGTACAACGCAAGAATATCATCACATCTCTGTCTAGAAGACGCCTTCAACACTTTACGAGGCCGCGGAGGATCCCAAGCCTGCTCAGAGGAAAACAACTTCAGAAACTGAAGAAAAATGTGACTGGGGACTTCTCTTCGCAGTCCATCAACGACCATCAAATACTCATGAGATAACTCTAGAGACGCGACTGAAACATTTTCTTGAAGAAACAGATGGAGCCATGATAAACAACATAACTCTCTCATTCCTACATCTTCGCTATCCAAAATATTTCGTCCATGCGATATCCTGAGCATGCCAGCGTCACATCCAGAAGAGTACGATAATCTTGTGTCAAATCACGTGGACGTGGATTCAAGGCGATGCAATAAAAAAAGGATACACATGGGGACTACTAGCATGACACGCTTTCACTCCCCTCAACCAGGTTATTTCTGATTTCAACATCATCACTGTCGAAGTTTCACGAGCCGCAGAAATTTCTCAACACGAAGCCGTACATGTACATCGAAGACTTCGAGAGCACGCCACAAAGATACATTCACATATTCATCCATGCCTTCGGATCAAACCGAAGTATAACTGGGGACTTCTTACCACATCTCGTTCCATACGATAGTCCAAGATTCAGAAGATGGTTCGAAGGATGTCGCTTGGAACAAAGTCCTGGAAGACTTGATAACATCACATCGGCAACAGAACGTCTCCCTATTTCATCCGGGGGTTTCAGAAGTTTTCGACCAGAAGAACCTTAGCCGAATAGACCCAACTCATTTTTCTACCATAATTATCTGAACCCCAAAGAAGTCTGCACATAATTTGGTTTAGCTTGTTTTCCACTAAAGTATGCAATTGAAGAAGCGACATGTATACTCTGTTGTAAGGTTCCTATCAAAGTAATTCTTCTGGCTTTAGTTAAGAATGTTCTCTTCCAATGAGCTAGCTTAGTCTTCGATCTAGATATAGTTATACCCCAAATTGAAACATTTGCGAATGGTGGCTCCTACAGGTATGCTTAGATAAGAAATATGGAGAGAAAATACCTTACATCTAAGATCGATAACTAGTTCCATGATAATATCATTTGCACCAATGTCGAACTCTTCTCAAGACTAACTTTAAAACCTGTCAATACCTGAAATATGACCAGAACTATATGCAACCTTTTAAGCTCGTTCTTAGACGCGTTTAGAATAATGATATTTGTGGTTCACGAATTGGAATGTGGAATAATTATACAATCAGTGACCTGAAATCCATAAATCATATCCCTAGCTATTGCCTCATTGATCAACTTAGAAAGATTTCAATAAAAAAAATAAAGAGAAAAGAAGATATAGGATATCCCAGTTTAATTCCTTGTGATGGTTAAAATATAACGGTGGAAGCATTATTTACTAAATTAAATCGTAGTGATGCACGATTTGATCCAGTTAATCCAGTTAGAGCCAAAACCATGCTTACCAAGGATGACGAAGATGGAATTCCAATTAACATTATTGAATGCTTTCTTCATATCGACTTTACATAGGATACCTAAAATCCCTTGTCCAAGTCTACTGTCCATGCACTCATTATCAATTAGAATATCATCGAGAATTCACATATTTTAAATAAAAGAGCCTTCGTTCTCAGAGATAATAGAGGGCACTACCACCTTTACTCTACTGCTAAGGAGATTAGAAAGGATTTTGTACATACTACCAACAAAGCTAAAATGCCTAAAATCCTTGCAAGTAGTTGAGTATTCATTCTTCAAATGAGCTTCATAAAAGAAACGTTAAACCTCAAATCTATCTTCTCATTGAAATGAGATTCCTGCAGGACGCGCATCAGGCGGTTCTTCAACATATGCCAGCAAAGTATGGATCGACAACTTCATTGTTAGTCCATTTGGAACCATCGCCTTGTTAGAACCAAGATTTTTCTATTAACTCTGAAAACTTCTTGTTCGCCAGAGTCTCTTTCCAACCATACCTAATCCAAATAATTTGCATTACCAAATTAATCTGATTATTAAATAAGAAATAACTTAGCCAATTTATAGATAGTCCGAACCGAATTTAGGATCGTGCAAAAAAAAACTTTGCATAATCGCTATAAGATGATACCCTGTGAGGAGTAGTACCCCTTTATGAATCATTCTCAGGAGATGAAATTGACACTGTACCTACGACTAATCCATTCGCGTGGTTTTAAGTTGGATGTAAGAATTATTGACGAATTTTTAGAATTAACGGTAAAATGTGACTCCACATCATCACATGATTCTCGTCAATGAGTCAAAAGACTCAAAACTTATGATTATTTTTCTCTCGTCTTCAAAAACGTTCAAAGAAAAGAAAGAAGTGCGCTGAGTGTTTGATTTTTCTTCCTTCTTCCACTTTTTTATATTTTTCTTCCCCTCTCTCTCCTCCGAAATTTCAGAATTTTCGAAAGCAAAAAAAAACAGAGACAGATAGGGAGAGAGAGGAACAACAAACAAACCCTCATTTCCTCCTCCTCCTTCTTCTTCTTTGCGATATTCGCAGACAAATTTCGATTCTTCTTCGTCTTTCTATTTTCTCATTTCATCTCTCTTTCTTTCTGTCTCTGACATCACTTTGCTCAGATCTGACCAAATCCACTGACAATTTTTTTAAGGTTAGATTTCCTCCTCGATCTCTCATTGTTATCACCATTAACATATGATTTGAATTTGATTCTGTTTCTAAGGTTTGTTATATGTTGATTGAATTGAGTATGATTCGAGTTGTTGTTGTGACGGTGGTGGAGGAGGAGTTTTGATTGGATTTTTTATGTATGTATGGAGAAGTTGTTTTGATGTTGTGATTTTGTAATTGTGAGATGAATGTTTAGCTGTAATTGGATTGGTTTTGTGTAATTCAGATTGGGATTGGGCAAAGGGTGCTGTAGAACATGGTTTAGATTTGTTTCTGTGGATCTTTGTTTTGTTAATTGGGATCTGTATAGAATTGTTTGAGATCTATTGAGTTTGTTTAGAAATTATATGCTGTTGTTGGTAGCTCAAGTTAAATGTTCATTATATCTTTGGTGGAATGGATTACATTGTAAATGTACTGTTAGAACTTTTTATGTTGGTTCAGATTCAATGCACCTATTTTTAGTTTGAGCTGTTGTATCAGGCGGGCAGGGTTTCGTAGTAATTGTGTGTTGCAATTGCCTAGTCTATCTCTGTCATTGTTATTTGAATTTGTTCGTGTGTCGAATTTCATGTATGTATCTTCGACATAGTGATCATTGAAGCTGGATCGTGCCTTTTGATTTTTTATGTTTTCCTTTTCAACATTTTGGGGTCTCGAATAGCAGTTGTTGAAGGTGTTAGGTGGTACATGCTGTGTATGCTACTCCGGATTAACCAAAAGTAGTGGTACCACATACTTTGGATATAATATTTGATTGTATGATTTGAAAGTAAACATCTTTTGTGTGATGTCTGGCTTTTGATTGTGGAAGAGTTGTTTTGGACAATTATTTATTCTTAATGGTAGGATTACTTTATGGGAGTTCTTTTTTCTTTTTCTAAATGGGTTGCTATTGGTAAGCTTCTTGAAATAATATGGATGTGTTGCTGTACCAAGTGTATCCTTGCTCTTTACTTTTTTACTTTCCACAAAATTTCGTATAAATTTAATGGGCTGGTGCGCTTTACATCTCGTACTTTTTCATAGGTTGGTGCAAATTATATTGTATTCAGGTTCTTATCGATGGATTATGTTGTTGCAGGAGAAGATTTTGAGGTTAAGTGCGCTTGAGGTGGACTTGGTTTTGCAACTGCACAGGTCATGAAGAAGGCCTTTGATCAAACTGTCAGGGACCTGTAAGTTGACTATTTAACGTTGTTTTGTTTTTCTTTTAAATGCTGTTCTTCCTCTTGGAAGCCTCATAGGATCACTAGAATACATGCATGTGCGATAGGAAAAAACTGAAAAAGGAAAAAAAATGAAGATTATATCATGATGTCAGTGCAGTAATTGACTTAATTGGTGATATAAGTGTATGACCTTTCTCTTCTAATGCCTTGGATATCATTTCCTTGCCTTAAATTCTAGAATACTCTAAGTTTGTACAAGTTAAATTCTAGACTACCCTAAGTTTGCACTAATATCTTCCTGTGGGATCATACTCTTAAATGCTATGCTTTCATTTCTTCAACGTATTTGGAATACCATGACCTGAGCTCACTGCCCCCCCTGGTTTGCAGTAAAAGGGAGGTGAACAAGAAAGTTCTTAAAGTTCCTGGCGTAGAACAGAAGGTAACAGTTTTCTTTGCAGTTCTTGTTTCTTTTTTTCTTTTGTAATTTTTGATATGTGGATGACTATATCTTGATAGTTCCATCATTTCCTGCGCATGAAAGCGACTTTGATATTATGTGGATTAGTTAGTTTCGCAGGTTTTTTTAGTTGCAACGTGTTTTATTCATTCAGGGACAGTATGGATAAATTTCTGTCGCATATTATTTACAGGTTCTCGATGCCACGAGCAATGAACCATGGGGTCCTCATGGATCAAATCTGTCAGATATTGCACAGGCTACCAGAAACTAGTAAGTTGATTCATCTGTTTAGGTAATATTTGTGATTCATCTTTTTCCGTAATAAAAATGCTGATTTTGCATTTTGCAGTCATGAATATCAAATGATAATGGCTGTGCTTTGGAAGCGAATCAATGATACTGGCAAAAATTGGCGCCATGTGTACAAGGTTTGCACATCCCTATGCTCTTTCTGATTTCTGTAGAGCTTTATATCTGTGGGCTGAATTATGCGGAGATGCTTTGGCACAGTATGTGTGATTATGCATCTTCTCGAGTTTCATCTTTGGCATCTTGTAGTACTTTAGGAAATAATTTCGTTTTAGTTTTGGTTATTTGTGGTTTTATCATTTTTTATGTTACCTTACTTGAGAATTGGGAGCTGATTTGATTCTGCATATGGTTTTTAGATTTATTTTTGGGATTTTCCTTTGCTTCGTTTCTCAAATTGGTTTCATTTGTGACTAACGGCTTTTCGCGTTGAGCTTCAGGCATTGACTGTTCTTGAGTACCTGGTGGGACATGGGTCTGAACGTGTTATAGATGAAATCAAGGAACATGCGTACCAAATTTCGGTAATTTCCAAATTCTTCCTTCCGCTTGAGTTTACGACTATGCTATATCTGATTATGACTATGCTTTTCGTGTAAACGTTTGTTTTCAACATCTAAACTTGAGTCCATCTCTTATGAAAATAATTGGGTATTCTCGATGATACTCATACTCCTGTAGAGTTTATTTTGCAACTTTCTGTTAATCATACTCTTCCTTTAGAAAATATACTAAGTGAGCTTCTTTTACTGACACATATGCAGACATTATCCGATTTTCAATATATTGATTCCAGTGGGAGGGACCAGGGAAGTAATGTCAGAAAGAAATCTCAGTCTTTAGTGGCACTAGTGAATGATAAAGAAAGAATTCAAGAAGCCAGACAGAAAGCTCTTGCCAACAGGGAGAAGTAAGTCTTCTGTTAAGAACATATTTTTTTTTACCACAGGTTGTTGTGATCTTTTTAGATATTCCTAGATAACCATGATTAACTTTCCCATAGACACTGTATGCTTTGTGTTGCTCAAAAATGAGCTTCTCATTATTTGATGTTTCGGAAACTTATGATAAATTTTGAGAAGTTTTCCTGAAGTATTACAAATCAAGTCCATAGTTTACCTTCTCTTTCTATGTTCTGACGTATCGGAAGTTAAATTTTCCTACATAGCGCCTTGCTATGTACTGACATTGTAAAATTTCATAGGTTTCGCAGCACAAACTCACCCGGAGGAATGTATAGACCCGGTTCAGGAGGTTATGGGGACGAGGATCGCTATGGAAGTAGAGACGATGACCGAAATGGTTATGGGAGAGAAAGAGAATATGGCTATAAGGATGATGACAGAAGCGGTAGAGGCGGTGATTCATACAGTCGTGATGGAGACCGTTATGGTAGAGATTCTGATGGTGGTTACAAGGATGATGATTATAATAGAGGAAGAAGTCGAAGTAATGAAGACTTTCAGTCTGGCCAGAGAAGTAGGAGTTCTGACAGATACAGGGAGCGTGGTTATGATGATGATCGGTATTCATCAAGGTATGCCATTACTTTTCATTCACTGATACTTTAGTTAAGGAAGATCCAACACATTTATCCATCTAGGGGATCCTGGGGATGTGATTTTTGATCCTAATAAGTAAGCCAATTTCCTATGCAGACAGAATTTGACGTGGAAAACTCGTAAGGGTAAACCAAAGGACTGATCTTAGATAAGTAGGCGTCTTATAGGATTATTGACGTTCCACAACATTTACCAGTTTGAAAACAAATTGCAATCCTACTTTGAGAATGGAGAGTTGTGCTCCCACTTCTACTGATGATTCATAACGCTTCATATTGCTCCTTTAATTTATTAGTTTGGGCATAGGCAATCACGTAGACAACATCGCTTTGAATTCATCAATTACATTAAATCTGATGATATGAATCAGGAGGCTGTGGGAGGAATCATCGGATCCAAACTAGAAATTTTCGCTTGCTTCTCTTGATTAAAATTTGATTGATGCTTAGGTTTTGCTCCCTAACTTCAGGGTTTGTATTAGAGACCATGTTGCTAATTGAAATATAAAAGAATTAGAAAGAAGGTTGCAGGGAACTGGTTGTCTGGTGAACTGTTCCTTTCCATGTAGGTTCATCTAATCTCAAAGTGATATTCTCTCAGCCTTGGAATGAACGGTGCAATGCATGTTGTAAGACATGCATCTGAAGGTCTTACAGTTGATTGTACCATAAGTCTGGTGTGTTCGAGAACAAGATTCTTGTGGGCGGATAAAATGTCAATAGTGATGTATCTAGCCTAGCACACGTGTGCGCGCACACACACACACCACAACATATATTTATGATTTTCTGTTATCTTAATTGGTAGTGCCTAGTGCTCCCATGTCTTTGTGTGTGTTAGTGACTTGGTGTCTGTGCATGTGTTTTGGCGATTTGAGTGTATTTTGTACAATATGAAATGTCATGAATATATGCTCCTAGCCATAGTTTTTAAAATCTTAAGATTCAATACAAATATTCTCAAAACGATTTGAATCCCAACTATGAATCGAATCTACTGTGAATCTGACGATTCACATTTTTGACTCCTGCAATTCGCACCGACTCATATGTCAGACAAGTCTAGATCTGTGCTTTCCAAGTGATTTTCATCAAGAACAAAATTTTGGAGACATTTTGACTTGCCCGAGAGCACAAGATTAGAACTCAAAAGCCACGTCCACTTGATTAAGTGCCTAAACACTGATCTGGATGTTAAATTGTGTTATGTATTCTTCATTACTCATATCTATAATACTAATAACATATTTTTAAACTTATTAATCTACAACTCCAATATATTAATAACTTATTATTCACGATTTAACAACCTTGCTCCTAGCTTCAGAAGTTGCATGCTTCCTTAATTTTGCATCCATACCTTATCATTGGAGCCATCATTATAATAATTTTCTTTCAATTGCAGAAGCAGTGATGCTAGAGCTGAAGACCATTCTCAGAATGAAAGGTAAGTGATTTAGCAACTTCTAGGATGTCTTCCCTTTGAGGTTCCATACAAAGGTTTGATTTTTATTTAGCCGAACTTTTTTATTTCCGTTTGCAGGGGGCTTGAACGGAAGTTTTCTGAACAAAATATTGGTGCACCCCCTAGTTATGAAGAAGCAGTAAGTGATGCTCGGAGCCCTGTACATGATGAAAGGTACCTTTCATTTTTTAGATGTACTATGTTTTTTGTTTTGTTATTGTTTTCTGGTTATTGACATTCTCTTGACTGAAAGGGATGGAGATACTCCCGTAGTGGAAACTACTGCCAAAGCATCGTCTCCAACTGGAAGCACAACTCACAGTCCTGGAGCCAGCGAACCTGGTACAACTGCCGCTCCTGCAAACCAAGAACCTAGTACTTTTGATGAATTTGACCCTCGCAGTTTTGCTCCAGGTATGAAATGCATGTGTAGTGTGTACTCCCTTTTGGTTCGAAATCAAATCATGTCAATGTTCTTAGGTTTCATGTGTATGCATGTGGTACGCATAACATGAGTTCTTTTGTTGCTTGATTCACGCCATGCCATCACCAGTTAAGAAGGATCTCGTTTTTAGGTAGTTCAGGTATATTACCAGCATTTTGTTTGATGGAATATTTTTTAATCTTGAAACTATATATGTTTGGTGGCGTCTGTTACTGTGCTGAAATTAAAGACTCTTTTTTGAGGCTGGAGCTAATCCATTATTTTTTCTTCTTGTTAGCTGCTGCACCTCCTGCAAGTAATGGAGACATGGATCTACTTGGTTCCCTCTCGGATGCTCTGGCTATCGTCCCCTCAACTTCTACAACCGCAACATCTGAAGCTGAAATTCCCACCGAGTCTGCTCCAGGGTCCACATTCATAGCACTATCATCAGCATCAACTGTACTGAGCCAGGTACGATTGATAGTTTTGAAACTTCAAATAGTCTTAACTGCTCACTTTAGTGGGGACAAATAATAAGTGGACAAGAGTCAGGGGAATATCTCAATTCTTAGGCATAAAGACATGAAAATTAAAACTCCAAAAAGAGCTCAAGATTACCAATCTGCAAAACAAGCTATGATGTTTTAACAGTAAAAATGTTGGTGCTACCATAGTAAACACTCAAGATTTTCACCATCTGGAGTTGAAGTATAATCTTACTGCCTACCCAGACCAACACTGAATTTTCCTAGCATCATATTCTTGCCAACACTTGATATCATGGCTGCTTAGAAGTATTTGTATTTATGTGGTTTTGGTTTGTTATACCTCATTTACAGCCTATCGAAGACCCATTCGGTGAGACTCCCTTCAAGGCTATACCTTCGGCAGAAAATAACCAACCACCGCAGGATTTTTCTTCCCCAGCCAACTTCCAATCTAGTGCAGTGGCCCAAAGCTCGGAAACCTTCCAACCAGCCCCACCACAGATGCAACTAACTTCGTCTGGCTTTGATTTCGGAGACACGTTTGAAGGCCTCAGTTTTGCCCCTTCCGATGTCTCCAATGTTCAATTTACTTCTACAAGCTCTCAATTCTCTTCACCAGAGCTGCAAAATGATGATGTTTTAGCAGACATCCTCCCACCTTCAGGGCCAGCTTCTCAAGGATCTCCGTTTTTAGCTTTACCAGCTCCAACAGGACCACCCTCACAGGCAGGTGTTCCTGTGAACAACTTCCCTGCACATTCGGGGTATGGAGCTCCGCAGTCACAAGGATCTTTTAATGCTCCTCAAAACCCATATGGAGTGCCACAGGGACCTTTTGGTGCTGTAGGAGGTCCTTCACAGCCAAATATTCCTGGACACTTCCCTCCTCAGTCTGGGTATGGAGCTCCAGTTGCCTCACATGGAGGTTTTAATGCTCCAAGTGGACCACATATGCAGTCAGGTGTTCCTGCGAACATCTTTCCTGCACAGTCCGCATATGGTGCACCAGTAGCCTCACAGGGTGGTTTTAGTGCTCCAAATGGATCAGCCCCCCAGCAAAACACTAATGCCATGGGGAGTTATTACCAGCAGACAGGACCTACACCCCCAGCAACTTCACAGGCAACCACTCTTTCCATTCCAACAGTACAACCTGCCAAACCTCAACAAAAGGACAGCAAATTTGAGACCAAATCAACAGTTTGGGCTGATACACTTAGCCGAGGGCTTGTAAATTTGAATATATCTGGACGTAAGTGCTTCAACTGCATCATTTGGTTTGTGATCGAAAATTGAGATTTGAAAAATAAAGGACACAACTGAAAGTTTGAGTTGTGTCACTGGCTTCTTTGCTTTTCTTTGTTTCATTCCTTCCTACAGATGTTTCAGTTACTTCTGGATTATATCCGGAGATGTGTTTCTTTTTCTCTTCATTTCTTGGCTCTGTGCTTATTTGTCTCTTTTCTGCAGCTAAAACCAATCCTCTGGCGGATATTGGAGTTGATTTCGATTCTATCAATCGTAGGGAGAAGAGAGAGAAACCTGTTCCACAAACCGCTGTAACCTCTACAATCAACATGGGTAAAGCTATGGGATCTGGTTCTGGAATGGGACGTGCAGGTGCAAGCGCCCTTGCTGCTCCTCCTAACCCTATGATGACCGCAGGTATTGGTATGGGTATGGGTGGTGGCGGAGGAATGCAAGGCATGGGTATGGGAGGTTATGGTGGCATGACCCAGCAGCCTGGTATGGGTATGCCAATGGGGATGAACAACATGGGTGGCATGCCGATGGGCATGAACAACATGGGCATGCAGATGGGGATGAACAATATGGGTGGCATGCAGATGGGCATGAACAATATGGGTGGCGTGATGGGAGGACAAATGCGACCGCCTCAGCAAGGTCCTCCAATGGCAGGCTACAATCCTGCGATGGGAGGCGGTTATCCTCCTCAAAACCCGTATGGTGGTTATAGATGAGCTCCAATACTGTAAACAAGATAGGTACGCGATTATGTTTATTGCCTTAAGGGGGAAAAGGAAGCCGGTGCTAGTAACAGCAGGTTACACTTACTACTATATACACACACCCAATATAGTGGATATTCAAATTCTCAGGGATTGTGAACTTCTGATTCGTCATCACTTGTATTAGTTTTGTCAGAAAATTGCTGAGTGTACCCTATATGTTCGGATCATGCTCATAGCTTTTGGTTTTCTTCCTCCCCCATTTTTTTGAGTTTCCAGAGTTGTTATTAGGGTTGATGTTGCTTTCAGCTGTTGTTAAAGTTTGTGTATGAGAGAAAGAGGAGAGGTAAAAAAAAGGTGACCTATCTCAGGTTATCTTTTCAATGACTATTGCAAAGATTCTTATGGTATGGTATACCTTCTGATGAACAATAAAATTGATTAAATTCTTTTGTGTAGTCTGTTTTCTCATTTCTGTGTGCAATTTTTTTCTTCTCCTAGACTAGATTGAAGAGAAATAATTTGTTCGCAGAGCACCTGTTATGGCCTACAAGTTCATCTATCAATCATATATATTCTGAGATTCTGTAAAGCATAAAACACAATTCACCCACTCGAGAACTTGGCATCAAGAAGAAGAAAAGAAAATGACATTCAGTGAGCATTACAAGAAACAAGAAGACCAAGAAGAGTGCAGAGGATAATAGCTCGCACAAATGAACAAAAAGAGATAGTGCCTCTTAGGTCGTGAGATGAAACCACACCAAGACTATCCTTGACAATCCCCTCAATAAAGGTGACAAATATCTTTGAAAATTTGGACATGCTCATGTTGCAGTGCCATGATGACATCAAGACCACCACCTTGTATACAAGAAGGAACAAAAATCACCAAGCCTTCAACGGGTAATTCAGCCGGAAGAACAGCACAAGGACTCCCACCACCAAAATCCATTTGATGAAATTGAAACCTCAACCAACTGTCAACTTCCAAATTTGGACACAATAAGTTGCCGACATCCGACGCCATGGCAACCAGTTTCTCACCTCCATCATCTTCCTTTATAACTTGACCGAAATCTACAAAGGACTTGAAATAACTGTTATCAACTCGAGCTACGGCTTCATGAATTGTCCTCGCAACATAAGCATGATTTTCTTGTAATAATTCTTTGACTTGCAATCTTGGGTAAGCCCAAAGTACCAAATTCCCAAAATACTCCATGGGCACTGTTGGTTTCATCCTGGCTCTACCATTCACTGCAACCCTGACTTGCGTGAACTCATCTGGTTCTAAACCTCTTGCTTGAGTCACCTTCTTCCATACATGTGCTAAAAGACTCTCAAAAGTAGTAGTATACATTCTATGGGGTGGTAATGAGTTACTAATTTCTTCATTAACCTTCATTTTAAGTTTTGCCATAAAATCAACAGAGAAGTTAACAACCAAGTTTTTAATAGATGACGAAGATTTAACATTTTCATTACAACTCTTCCGGAATTCGATAGAACGATGGTCGAATTCTACGTTAAGCGGGTTCCTAGGAACGGCAACTGAAGCTCGGTCGTGGTAAGGAAGGATTACGTGGTGGTCGTCCTGATCCAGTTTGTCTGACGCGAAACCAGCTGCACGTCCTAACTTTGCCCATGCAAAGAAGAAAGAACTCATGGATTGACCATCAGCCACATGATGATGGCATGTTTGGCCAATTACAAGGCCACCACAAGCGTAACGATTAAGTTGAATCTGCATTATTTCCTCAATACTTTCAATAGGTGGAAATAGTTCTTCTATATCCGTGTTCGGATTGAAAGGAAGCTGTTCAGCTAACGTTGCCGGAATATACGTCTCGATAACTCCAACTCCTGCGTTGTTCAGATGAATGCACGGCCGACCTTGTTCGTCAGTTGCAAACCGACCTGCAAGATGTGGGAAATGAACGAGAGCTTTCAACAAACCTTCTTTCATGGCTTCATTGGAAGGCATGGGTGGCTGAAACACGTATAAAACAGATACGTTGAGATCGAATGCTGCTTTGTCGAAAATCGTTAGAGGGATTTTCGTATCATAAGATATCGAAGGATCAGATGATGGAGATGGATACAAAGTGGTACTGCTGATAACCCTGAGAGACATTGTTAACGATACTTTTTTTGTGTAACTAGGAGTATTATTTTGTTTCTTGCTGTTAACAGATGTTTCGGTTCCTTGTATTTATAGATATCAGGTTCACCTACTCTTATCCATTCTTCTTATAGAAGATCTTGTCAACCAAGAACATCGAGATTTTGCCTTGTATATTGTACTAGCTAGCTTGGTCATAGAGGTGCTTGGACCCTCTCAAAGTCTATGGAAATCAGAGTATATGCGTTACGAAAAGCTGTTAAAGATGCTACATACGATCGGCTAATTAATTAATTCCTCTCTGATCACTTTTTTCAGAACTAGCAAGTAAAAGTAATATACTGTGTAAATTTACATAGGCATTCCGATTTAAAATTTTATGTTCTTTATAAAATTAGTCGTGAAGTTATTTTGAGAAATTATTCAATTTCATCATCCATCAACAACATGACTTATTTTATTTTATCTTTTTGGAGAGTATTTACTGTATATCGTTTTATTTATTACACAAAATTGGTTAAAAAGACTAAAATCAACAATTCATGGGTGAAAAGGACATTTAGATTTTGATACTGTTTAAATTGACAAAAATGTAAAAATAGCCAGGATGTAAACAGTTTCATCCTACCCATTTTCGAATAATTTTTCTTATTTTTAATTTACATTAGGATGCATCCAATTTCATCCTCGCTATTTTTTAAGTTTAAGTCAGGATGAATCCAGTTTCATCCTTGTTATTTATTTGGTGTCCATTTCACCCATACTAATTTTTTTATTGTCCATTTGAACCATGTTTTAAAAATATTTGGACAAATAATCCATTTTCCGTATTTATTAATTCTCATTTCATTTTTATTTTGACAACAATGAGTTCTTTATCTCCTCGGTAGAATTAGCCGCTGAATATTTATATTTTTTTTTGGATTCTCATTTCAATCTCTTTTTAGCAACCAAAATTTATCTATATTCTTGATAAATTATTCAATTTCTAATTGGGACTACTTCTTTGTTGGGAAGTTTCAAATTTTATCATCTGTTAAAATTCTAATGTCAATTTGGTAAGTATATTTTACCAATATAAAAATAATTAAATAAAACTAGGTTTTTGATTAATTGTCGAATTCCTATAATAATGTGCAAGCACGTATGGATTCACAGTTTCACACTACCTAGTCGCCAAGTAGCAGCATAACTAAACATAATTAACTGCCACTAAGATTTAGTCTCTAAACATAATTAACTTCCGGTAAGATTTAGTCTTTGAGATTTTTGATGTCCATTGTCCTATACTTATAACTGTATATTATGTGCATACGTTAAATCCTACGGTCTTCTAATCTAGCATCTAGATTGGAAGCTAGAATTACCTTCTAAGTCCTATGACAATGCTACTCTAGCATCTAGATGCTTTGAATGGAACAACGAAAAGTAGACGTGTTGAATGGAACAACGAAAAGTAGAATTAGGTCGCGGTGAATGGAACAACGCAACAATCTTAGCTGTCGGATCAAAAAATAAATCAATCTGCGCTGAACCAAACAGGGAAAAGCTGATTTTCTCCGCACTGAACCATTCAGCGAAATTATCTCGCTATTTGTTCACATGCGAGACATATTTAGAGAAAAGTAGTGTTAAAAATGGACAACGCTTTTCTTTTTCTAATTTGCAACGCTTTTTGGCTAATCTAACCCATAGAACTTAGCCTTATCGTTGTTTGTTTTTTTTAAGAGCAAGCATCATAGTACAAACAAAATTCCACATTCTCTATTTAAATAAAAAAATCACCATATCTAAAGAAAAATGTCTTTCTCTACTCCATCAGCATAACATAACCATTTGATAATCCTTCGTTTATGTTTCAGATCCTACTCTCCCTTTTTGGTTATGAATTTTTTGATTATCAAAATTACCGTATTTTAAAATTAAGTTCTAAATCCTAGTCTCCCTTTTTGGTTATGTTTCAGATCTTGGTCTCCCTTTTTGGTTCTTCAATACTCTCGGTGTTTAAAACACATAAAACTTTTCTGGATAACTCATTACCATCAACTTTCTATAAACATCCGCAGTTTTCAGAGAACCTGTTTGTGCAAGAATAAATTTTACCAAATACGATTAGATGACGATGATAAAGTATGAATGAAACACGATACTGAAATATAAAAAAGAACGGAAATTTAACATGGTTCGGTTAATTAGGCCTGCATCCACGGACGAATCCCCGTAGGGAGAGATGTTCTATTGATTATGATAATACAATGGTTTTCTGTTCCCTTCTAGAGTTTTTTCGCCTCTCCCTCTCTTTAGGGTTAATATTACCTATATTTATACAGTTGTGCAGACTTGTACCCCAAGTAATCTGGATTGTTCTAAAACTTTCTTCTTGAACTATGAAGATGGGTTGGCGAAAACGGACCGGTGAAAATGGGCCAGCATACATGGGTTACCGAGCATGGGCCAAAAATGTCCCTAGTAATTAGGCTAGGGTTAGTTAATATTGGCACCCAAACATTAAGGTACAAACAGAACCATTAATTGCATTCAAAACTATTTTTTACCATTACATTCGTTCGAAACACTATTTCAGTTACCTGTGATAACATTCAGATTATCGCTACTGATTCGAAAACAAACATTAATTATGCTCTCTCCGTTTTTGGAAAAGAGTTATTATCACTTTTTCAATTTGGTTTATTTTTAGGATAAAATGAAAAAGTAATAGTACCTCTTTTCTAGAAAAAGGGAATAATATAAAATTGTCGAGATTTACCGAGATTGTTCAGATTTTCCAGAAAACTACTAGATCAGTTCAAACTTTTTCCACCACAAGAAACCCAAAATCCAAGCAAATTATTATTTTAATTACCTCCCCAAAACAAGTAAAAATCCCCCATACTGCAAGCAGTTCCATGTTCTCTTTCTTTAATCTGATCCTTATTTAGCATCATATATAATGAATATCAAAAAGATTTCTCTCAAATTTTCACGAAGTAGTCATACCAACCTTTGTTTACAACGAACCCAAAAGTTATCTTACCAAGATCTTCTTCATGTTTTCCTAATTATTAATCATAATAATCATCTTCACTACTGCATGCACCATCACTCCCATAAGGTGTCGCACTAATATACATCCTTCACGGCCTCCATTATCAGCAATTCCACCACCTCTTTCATCATCTTCTTCATCATCTGTATCTTTCTCTTCATCCATATCATCCATGTCCTCAATCATCTCACTATCCTCATCCTTCCCATCAATTGTCTTCCATCAGAATCAACATTCATCATCTTCCGCATTGTTTTTGTAAAGATTGAGGATGTGCTTTCTCTGCTAAGTATTTTTCATACAAAGCCTCCTCATCCTCCCTTTATGTTCTCCTGTCTCGTTCTTTTGCTTGAGAGTCAGAGTTTTCCTCTTCTTCATCGTGAAACTCTTGCTCTTCTTCGGAATCAATATCTGATGCACTCAGGGTCTTATGAAAAACGATCTCATCATCATCCTCTCTTTTATTCCTGGTCTCTCTCGCACATTTCTTTCTCTTGCACATATCAAACTCAACAACATTATCTAGATGAACCCTCTCATATTCCTTTATGCGTTTACATCTATGAATGTCTTGCTGAAAATAAACTCCCAATCTCTCTAATTCAGTCTTCTAAGTGTCACTACACTCCTCTTTGCAAATTGCAGAAGACCAGATGTTTGATCATCAAAATTTGCATTATTCCCTTCGTGATTTATCATTCTCTTAAATCTCTGAATTATAACTTTTGGCTTTTTTGGGTATAATTTTCTATAACTGGGAAATTAACTATCTAATCCCTCTTTATAGAGCCTTAAAAAGTATCATTAATATCCATTTACGACATTAGTTAAACGTCCTTTGTCTAGGAAATTCACGTCGTTTCAAACCTATGCGCAACAACATCTTAAGCATCGTTACGCCTCGAATACTCATAATCTCCGAAAACACAGGGATACCAAATACACCCAACTTTTTTGTTCGACAACCTGTGTAGACAAAACTTAATACAATAGGAAGTAAACCAACTGAATGATCCTTGACAATATGTATATAAATTTTATATCTCAACTTCTACTCAATCGGTATGATATAGACACAAGGTCCATAAATCTGATTGCTAAGTAGAGTACTTGGAAGATCTCAAAAATCAATATCCAAGATCAATCTTGTCGTGTCCAAATAATCTTATCGAAATTCTTCCAAGTGATTAAACTTGTTATCTATCTTTCAAGATACAAATTCTATAAGAAACAAGTCTCATAACCGATTACAATTAAGAGGAGGTATATACTTAGATTGAATATGTACAAACTGTGTAAATCCAATTATAAAGATAAACAATATAATTAGGAAAATAAAAAAATACAAGACACCAGAAGTTTTGTTAATGAAGAAACCACAATAGAAGAAAACCCTGAGACCTCGTCCAAATTGAACACCACACTGTATTAAGGCGCTATAGACACTAGCCTACTATCAGACTTCGAACTGGAATGTAGTTGAGACCGAATCCACCCTCTAAGAAATTCAGTTACAGTCGCGCTCCTTACATCTCTTGGACCTCGCAAGGTTCTACGCAATTTGAAAAAGCGAGGGTCTAACAACCACACCCAATATTTCTCTTAGCAATCTGTATGGACAAACCCCAATATACTTTCTAGAGAATCAACTAGACAGTCAGACTAAATCTAGATAAAAAGTATATCAAAGAGTTTATATCTCAATCTCTCGATTTGATATATACTCAAGCAAATAGAAATCTGCGATTCTTTATCAAATATTAGAGAGATAACTTGGATGGTACCAAAGACCAATATCCAAGTGTCAATCAATTTAAATCAACAACCAAAAGGTCGGATATTCTAATTGATTGAACAACGCATAACCTGTGATATTTCAATTATATAAAAAAATATAATGCGGAAAAGAAATAACACAGACACCAGAATTTTGTTAATGAGGAAACCGCAAATGCAGAAAAACCTCGGGACCTAGTCCAGATTGAACACACACTGTATTAAGCCGCTACAGACACAAGCCTACTCCAAACTAATTTCGGGCTGGACTGTAGTTGAACCCCAAACAATCTCACACTGATCCAAGGTACAATTATGCTCCTACGTCTCTGATCCCAGTAGGATACTACGTACTTGATTCCCTTAGATGATCACACCCACAACTAAGACTTGCTACGACCCAAAGTCGAAGACTTTTCTGTGTGAAGGGAACATGCCAACCACTAGACCACTTGGTGATTGGGAAATCTTATATACTTTTATGGTCCGTGAAATGACAATACTTTCATGTCATATTCTTTAAGCGGGATGCTGTCGCTATTGAAGTAATGTCACAAAAGTGATGGTCTATACCTAGTATCTTTTTTATATACAAATTTAATATGTATCACACAGAAAAATCTATGGTAATAGATAAATCCGTCTTCCACGAATATACCTATGATTTTTGTTCCGTCTTTTGATAAATCAAGGTGAACAGAAACCAATTGATAATCTGGACTTATATTCCCGAATAACAACCTAGTATTATCAATCACCTCACAATAGTCTTAATCGACGCAGCGAAAAAAATATATTGTGGAATCACAAACGATGAGACGAAGATGTTTGTGTTTACTTTTTATCTTGCCTATCAGAGATAGAAATCTCAAGCCAATTATTACAATTGTACTCGTACGATAGAAACAACAAGATAAGATCACACAACTATGATAAAGTAGTATCGGCCTGGCTTCACAATCCCAATGAAATCTTTAAGTCGTTAACCTAGTTTAGAAGAAGAAACCAAAGGTTAAAGGAGAATCGACTCTAGCTTAACACAACTAGTATCACATAGAATGTGTGGGGATTGGATTTCACAGTTGTTAGAGTTCTCCTTTATATAGTCTTTCAAATCAAGGTTTGCAATCAATGTTAGCTTGGTAACAAAACATTCAATATTCACCGTTAGATAAAAACCTAATTTAGATTCAAGCTAATATTTATCAACCGTTAGATCGAAAACATAGCTTGTTATACAAAAATGAAATGCACGTTCCCGGGCTTGTGTAACCGTACCCAAACTTGTACATTAGTTGGCTTAACAATAGTTAACCCAATGGTTAGCCATATGATCACTTTCATATCAACCGTATTCTTCTTCACCATAACTAGTTCAAATGACTCAAATGAACTAGTTAGAGAGTTGTTCAATTACAAGGAAATCTTATGTACTACACAAGACACAATTGAAGCAAAAACGATTTGATTCACATGAATCGGTTCATGAACTCTATAGCCACGGTTTGCAATTGCACTCCTTAGTTTATAAAGATAAGTTCACTAAACATCGTTTTTAGACATAACCTACTCAAGTTCGCGGACTGGGTTCGCAGACTTAAGTTTCAGGATGCAGTTCACAAACTCCAGCAGAAATTCTCGGGTTTGAGAACTTCGCCAGTTCACGGACTGGGTTCGCAAACTTCAGTTCAATCAGTAAGGACTTATACATATATGTGTTTCCACAACAATGCTTATATCCTCCAAATGGTTATATAGTCTAAACTCTCATTTCAATCATTGAAACATTCTCAGAGAACGTTATATAGTTGTTATTCACAAACCATTTTTCGTCGGAGCAATTTTCAAAGTGATTGAAACATAACATGACTCTCGTCACTAGGTAAAGATGAAATTGGCTAAAGAAAAATCTTTACCAACACATATTTCGAGAAATAGATAGGCGAGGTAAACTCGGCTTGAAATACCAAATGTGTATAATCTAAGTCTATATAGCAAAACGACTTTTGTCTCAAGATAGGAGATAAATAGACTTTTGAGTGATAGATAAGTTCAAGTCTCCATATACCTTTTAGTCGATGAAGATCTACCAGTTCCTTGAGTAGTCCTTCGTCTTGTATGATGATTACCATGGAGTTCTCGAGCTCAACTACACTTTCTATCCTAGTCCGAGACCTTAGCTATAGTAGACTAGAAATCAAGACTTACAGTTTTGATCACTAACATTGACAAACATGCTTGAGATAACAACACATGCGAGTTCGACCGAGCAATGATCTAACACAATTGATTCCCTTAGATGACGTCCTTTAAAGCCTAAGTGTTGCTTCAGCTGAAGTGAAGACTTTTGATACCAATCTGCCTCTAATAGATAAGCCTATGTATTTGCAATAGAAAATCTAGCAAACCTCACAAATTTGGAATTTACGACTCCCGAAGAGCATCCTAGATTCTTAACCACCTCTCAAGAATAATCTTTGAAAGATCAACTAAGATCAGTCTTTAGATATCTATCTTTAAGAACCACAAAGTCTGAGACGAAGAGAACTTTGCGATTACTATCTATCTTGCCTGAAAGAGATTACGAGAACCTCGATAACATAAAAACAAGATCAGAATTCACGAACTATCAAGGTAAAGACAGTCGGACCTGGTTTCACGAATCCCCAAAGCGAAGTCTTTTAGTCGTAGACCTAATAATGTTTCACAGAGGAAACTTAAGTCAATAGAGGACGACTCTAGAATCAACTAGGACACAAAGTGTAAGGGAGTGAATTTCCTAGTTGAAAGAGTATTTCTATTTATAGTTTTTAAAGACCAGGGTTAGCTTATAATTCAATCTAAGATAACTTGAGAATCAAGCAAACATATTAGGTATTCAAAATACAATAAAAGAGTACACAATAGGTTCGGTTTGGTGGAACGTTTGCAAACCAGTACGTAAACATAAAAAATTCAGTGAACTCCAAAACTTTGGTTTTGGTAAAAAGTTTCCAAACCGGTACACGTACTGTGACTGAACCGACTCACAAACGGGAATGGTATTTTTACCTTGTACACCTAGATACCAACCATGTTGGTTATATTTTCAAGTGTGTTTAAATTATTTATACGAGATAATTAACATTTGATTAATTCTCTAAAAATACTGGACTTATTTGATCACATGTTTGTGACTCAGAGTTAATGTCTTATGTGTTCATGAAAGTGAAGATTAATCTTTTAAGTTCAAACTGGCTAGTTTCGGATAACCATGTTGAACATAGTCTTTGTACACGGTTCAGTTACGGTCTCACCTAACCAGAGTGTATATCTTTCTTATGTAAATCAGATTCAAAGATTCATCTAACGGTGGATATTGTTTGCTTGGTTCCAAAGCTATCTTAGCTTAAACTTAAAGCAACCTATGCTTAGAATGTTTATAAAAGGGGAACTTCAAGAAATGGGATCTTTGAATCCCGACACTACTTTTTTCGTCTGTCCTAGTTGTATCTAGAGTCGTGAAGCCAGGTCTAGTTATCTTTCCTTGATAACTTGAGTATCCTGATCTTGATTGTTTTTCAAGCTTGCTCCATCAATCAAGATAGATAAAAGTCATCAAAGTTCTCTTCGTCTTAAACTTTGTTGATTCCACAGGTTTTATACTTGTGATGTGAATAATAATCTAGGCTGCACTTCGGATTGCAAAAGTCCGGATTTTGAGGTTAGACAGACTCTGTCTATTTCTATCGATTTCCACACCTTTGATCAAGTTATTTGATTGTAAAAGGAATCACTATATATGCTGCACTTCGTCCTTCATTGACTACTTTAAAAATCTCTATTCCTCAAATCCTCGACAATTTCAGGACGAAATTTTGTAAGATCTTCTTGTCAAATTTTCTGTTTGATGATAACAATTTTCTCAATGCCCCTCTAAAAAGCGGGAGAAATAAAAATTATTGTCTTTTAAATAGGAAGAAAATAACCCCTTGGTCATGATGAATTTCATGTCATTTTTATCAAAAAAACTGGGATATTGTTGGAGAGTTTGTCATTGAGCTGACTCAAACTTGTTTTAGAACTAGCCATGTGGTTAAATTCTTGAATCACGCCCATATAGATATCATCCTAAAATCCCACTTGTTGAATTTGTTTATCATGATAATATTCTACTAGCTAAAGAGGTTATTTACTCTGTTATTCATCATAAGGGTGAAGAAGGGATAGCTGCTATAAAACTTGACATGTCTAAAGCGTATGATAAGTTGGAGTGGTCTTATCGTAGTAAGGTCCTTAGGAAGATTGGACTCTTTTTTGGGTTAACTTAATAATTCAATGTATTTTTATAGTGTCCTACACTGTTCTTCCTAATGGTGTTCGTACTGGCTTAATCAAATTTGAGAGGAGTCTCAGACAGGGAGTTCCTTTTTCTCCTTATCTTTATATTCTCTGCTGTTAGGATTTGTCTTCCTATATCCATAAACTCACTAGGATATGTATTTTCAAAGGAGTTAGAGTCTGTAAATATCCCCAACCATTACTTATTTCCTTTTTGGTGATGTATGTTTTCTTTTTTCTAAAGGTATTATCATTGATTTTCAAAATATTAAAGATGATTTGTGCAAATATTGTTTACTTTCGGGCCAAGAGATTAACTTTTATAAATATGGTATCCTTCTTAGCAAGAAGATTTGAATTCCCGACCATGTGATGAATCAGTTATCCTTGAATCAAAATATTCACACAAGTGATCTTGGAGAAAAATACCTTGGCACCCCTATATCTTTCAAGGCCTCCAAAATTCAAACTCATAGGGCATTTTGCAATCTGTTGATTCTAGAATCACTACTTGGTACCATAAGCTTATGTCCCAAGATTCTTGGACTTTTATTGTTAAACACATTGGTTAGGCCATGCATCTCTACTAGATGATTGTTTTTCTTATACTTAAGTATCGTAATAGAAAGATGGATTCTCATATGTGCTAGTTTTGGTGGGGTGAAAATCTTGACCTAAAAATAGAAACCTCTACCTGCTTGGTTTGGATACCTTTTTTTCTCCGAATCCATAAGGTGGTTTATTGGTTTTAGGAAGACGAAAAAATGAATAATCTGGCTATGCTTGCTAGGAACGCTTGGAAATTGGTTGAAAGTCTTAATTGTCTCATATGGCCTGTCTTAAAAGCTAAACACTGTTAGAACACTGATTTTTGATTGCTAAGTTTCCTAAAAATTGTTCTTTGCACTTGAAGATGTCACCATACCATTAAATAACTTATCAAACCCTTCATCACTTGGATTGTGGGAGATGGTTCCCCTAGTGTGGTAAGTGGATCTCATCTCTAGGCTCTGCTAAACCAAATCCTAGGTCTCTCAAGATAAAATTTCTTGCTTTATCAATTATGAAACTAGAACTTGGAACATATGTAGATTAAATACACACTTTGACAACGCTTCTATTAAGTAGATTGTTACTTTTCCCTTAAGCCAGATTTGTACTTCTGATAAGAGGGCTTAGGAGTTTTCAAAGAATCGAAGATTTTGTTCTAAATCTGCATACTTGGGTCTCAGTGGTGCTAGATCTTTCCCAGTAATAAACTTCTGAAGTGCATTTGGAAAATAAGAATTCCTTACCTTATTTACCTTATTCAATTATTTTTCTGGAAGGCTGCTAGAAGTGATATTCCTGCTATGATGGTTTTGCATTGTAAAATACATATATCCTCTTGTTTGAGGGTGAAAACGGTTTCTGCTGGTTTTGGTAATTTCAGGTGTGCGGGTGAGAAACGAATTTAAACCCTAAACAATATACTGCAAGGAAGTACTTTAGATTTGAGCGATCAATCTGTACAAATCCAGCCTAAACCAAGAAATGGCCGTTCCATACTTGCTTCGGTCACAAAGTGAAGTAGAAAGGTTGGTTTTAGGGAGGGAAGCGAAGAAAGTGTCGAGACCAGAATAATTGATTCTGGAAGAGTAATTGTTTCACAACTTGTATCAGAAAGTGGAAAGCTAACAGATGGAAAGCTAGCAAATGTTTTCTGAGTGTTGTATCCTCTTGACCTGAACTTGTTGTTCGGTGGAAATAGGTAATGCCTATTTATACAAGTCGAAGTGAAACGTACTCTGGTCTCATTAAGAAATGGAAAACGGGTGAGTAAATGGGAGGAGGTGGTAACCGATAATGCTTGGAATTGATGTTTGATAGACACATTTTTGTGTTCGATTTGTCTCGATTCTATATATTGTTAGGGCTCATTTTTGTACTTATTATGGTGTTTTATTTATTTGTAGGTATTTTTGGCTAATAAACATTTTTGGAAAAAATTGGCTCGAAAAGTTGCCGAAAAGCGCCCGGAGGACATTTGATATTCGGAATCTCACTTTGGATAAGGAGTAACCTAATTACTAAGGGGATCCCATTTCCAGGCATCTGCTAATCGCACCCCTACTCTGGATAAGGGGCAACCATCTTCAACATTCAAAAACCTGAAAATTGGCGGGAAAATAGTGCAGTTAAAGAACAGTTTTGGTGATCGTGATTTGGAGGAGTTTGAGGTCGATTAAACCTCTGATTTTCATAGGATAGACTCCTTATGGGTCTAGGAATCTTATATGGGTGTTTAAATCGATTAGAATGGGCTCAAACGACGGATTTTTCTCACAACAAGAAAATATGGAAAGTCACGTGTGTGACCTGTTTTAGGGAATTTTAGAGTGATTAAAACGCTGTAAACCTTCCTAAAGATTTGTATCTATCTATGGAAGAGTTTATAATAAAAAGGAAAGCTCATAAACGCGTAGAAATCCTAAAACAAGAAATTGTCGCAACTTGGCCGTGAAGAGAAGGAAAGAGATTTTGGAAGATTTATGAGAGATTTAATCGGTATTTTTGATATAAATAGATGTCTTGGGTCATATAGAAGAGGTGTCGAGAGTTTGGGAACCTAAGGAGAGCCAGAGAAGAAGAAATCAGAGCTTTACCAAACTCTGTTTCTGCTGCTGCTGCTGCTGTTGAAGAAGAAGAACAGCTGAAGAACATTGACCCTCGCTAGACAGTCGCAGAAAAGTGTCGTTGTTTAACAGCTGAAGAACATTAAGTTGTTCAGGGCAGTCTTATTCTAGGGACTTAAAATCAGCGACAAAGCAACAATTTTTCTGTAACAGTTCCATTGTAACAGCTGTTTTGCAACACCAATACACTGTTGCAAACAGTCTGTGTTATTACTTTTCACTCTTTTAATTATCTTTTGAGCAACAAACACATATTTTGAGATCATGATTAATATGAGGAGCTAAACCCCATTGCTGAGGCGATAGAGGAAGCTATTTTTCCAACAAAAAGTGGTATATTCTATTTTATCTTTTTATTTGCAATAATTATATGATTATTTGCCTTGAAATATTATTGAATATGATTTTTATTTGAGTGATTGTGATCTATTTTGATGGAGTATGCTTAGTTTTAAGACTTTTGATGCTTCATACTTGGTATTTACAATTATTACTTTTGAAAATCTACTTGTTGCAATATTTTAGAATCAAATTAAACAAGAAAATTGCATAAATATAAGTATTGGTTTAATCACTTTGAACTTGGAAAATAGTGGAATCTTAGCCTCAATATTTCTTTTAGTATTGATATCATCTTTGATTGAGTTTGCTATAATTTTTAGTGAGTTTTCTATTTTAATATTAGGATTTGAGTCTAATTAATATTTTTCACAAGTCTGAGAATCGAACCACTTTTACCACTATCTACAAATCACTTCAATGTTCCATAAAAGAAAGCGTTTCACCATTACACCCTGTATTTACTAACCGCCTCATCCTTATGACACTTTCTTATAACGAGCGTAGTGTATGCCGCACGCTGTTGATGTGATTTTTAATTGTTGTTGTAGTAATATAAGATTCGAACTCTAAGACTTGTGAAGACTAAATTTAAAGGCTTAACGAAAATAATAAAAGAGAGCTATTGGGACTACGATTCCACCGAATTCATATCATAAGGATCAATTATTCATTCTCAACAATTATCGCTCAATAAAAATAACATCGACTCTTATTTTGCCAAAGTAGATTCTCAAAATATCAGTTATAAATCGTAAGCATGGGACATCAAACATCTAAGAAAGCATGACCCATCAAATAAAATGATAACTAATTAATTCAAATCATAATTCTATTTTAGTTAGTGCAAAAGTCAAATAGAAAAATAAAATAAATTTACCCATGTATGAAATACGGATTCCTTCGTCGACCCAGTGTAGGGGTTTAGCTCATCATGTTGTAGACACTCTTAAAAGATTATTTTATTGCTCGAAAAGTGTTTACAATGGTGAAAATGAAGAAAAATAAACGGAACTATTTTGCTCTTCCAAAACTCCCCCCTCTCCGGATGCTTTTTTGGTCCTATCAGCACCCTATTTATTCACAACAACCCATTACTCAAACATCTTTTCAAAATATTCTTCCATAACTCCACCAGATCTTCTCTTTAATGAAAGATATCTCAGGAATAATTTCTTTCTCCATTTATCACACATCTTCCTCTATTTGCTAGAATAAAATCCTGGGGATATTATCTTTTTTTATTTATAAATAAAACCACATATTTTCTTTCTCCTTTTCAATAAAAACAAACTCATCAATATATTATCTCTTTTAACTTCAAGATATGAAATCTTCCTGTATAATAGGAAAGAAGATGTCTTTTCCTTAAATCTTTGAGATCTCCCATAAATTATGTGAATCTGTTTCAAATGAAGAAGAAGAGGGTGTATCTATCGATTTGTTGGGTGCCCTTATCTGAAATGATGGGTGCCTTTATCAGTTCCTCTGGTTTCCTTTAACACTTTTTCGATCTATTTTTCCAAAAGAGCTTATTTCCTTGAAAAGACTTAAAACAAGATTAATAGTGATTAAATTAGTCATAGCGAATGTAGTTATGGGTGAAAATGCGTCACACTTGCGTGCTCATCAGCTGTAAACCGCCAAACCAATACCCAATCAGCATCCCCCAGTTTGTGACATGTGTTGATGTCTCGAGTGTTTTCGTGGAAAACATGTAGCATGTTGTTGTTGTCTGGCAAGTTGAGCTTGGGAGACTTTCCGGATCGGTGGTGACCTTCAACGATCGAGATTTTGCATCTTAAGAGGAAGGTAGCCGTTGGTTATTGTAACCTTTTGTTTGGTAGCCAGTGTCATGAAAGTATGATCAGTATGGCTTTAATATGGCCTAGTTTAGACGCGACCAAAAGTTAGGGTTTTGGATTTGTTTAGGCGCGACCAAACTAGGGCCAAAGGTTGCCATATGTTAGTTGGCAACCTTGGACGGATAAGATCTACATATTATATGAAAAAGTAGCCGTTGATTGTTGCAAGCCTTCGTTTTGGTAGTCGCATAGGGAAGGCCGGCATGGTGGTTGGAATGCCATTGGCACATGTGGCATGGCATGCCTTGGCGCAGTTTGGCGTGGCCAAAACTAGGGTTTTGGGCCAAAGGTTACCATGCGTTGTTTGGCGATCTTGGATGGCTAGGATTTGCATCTAGGATGGAAGGGTGTCCGTTGATCGTCGCACGCCTTTGTTTTGGTAGCCGCATGGGGAAGCCCGGCATGGTATGTCGCGGCAAGGTAGTTGGCATGGAATGCCTTGGCACGGTTTGGCGTGGCCAAAACTAGGGTTTTGGGCCAAAGGTTACCATGCGTTGTTTGGCGACCTTGGACGGCTAGGATTTGCATCCAGCATGGAAGGGTGGCCGTTGATCGTCGCACGCCTTCGTTTTGGTAGCCGCATGGGGAAGGCCGACATGGTATGGCGCGGAAATGTGGTTGGCATGCCATTGGCACATGTGAAATGGCATGCCTTGGCGCGTTTTGGCATGGCTAAAACTAGGGTTTTGGGCCAAAGGTTACCATGCGTTGTTTGGCGACCTTGGACGTCTAGGTTTTGCATCTAGGATGGAAGGGTGTCCGTTGATCGTTGCACGCCTTCGTTTTGGTAGCCACATGGGGAAGGCCGGCATGGTATGGCACAGAAAGATGGTTGGCATGCCATTGGAACATGTGGCATGGCATTCCTTGGCGCGGTTTGGCGTGGCCAAAACTAGGGTTTTGGGCCAAAGGTTACCATGCGTTGTTTGGCGACCTTGGACGGCTAGGATTTGCATCTAGGATGGAAGGGTGGACGTTGATCGTCACACGCCTTCATTTTGGTAGCCGCATAGGGAAGGCCGGCATGGTGGGGCCAAGGCCAATGACGCAGATAGCTTGGCATAGTGGGTCCAAGGGTTTGATACAGACGGCTTGGCATGGTGGGGCCAAGGGTTTGGCATGCCATTGGTGCATGGTGCGGCTAGCATGGTCGGGGCCAAGGCAAGGTGCGATTGGCTTGGCATGGTGGGGCAAAAGGTTTGGCATGGAATTGGCGCATGGTGCAACTGGCATGGTTGGCATGCCTTGGCGCGTTAGATGTGGCTGACATGGTTTGCCATTGGCACAGTGGTGCGGCTGGCATGGTTGGCATGCCTGGGCGTGGAGATGTGGCTGGCATGGTTTTCCATTGGCACAGTGGTGCAGCTGGCATGGTTAGCGTGCCTTGGCGCGGAGATGTGGATGGCATGGTTGGCATGCCTTGGCGCGGAGATGTGGCTGGCATGGTTGGCATGCCTTGGCGTGGAGATGTGGATGGCATGGTTTGCCATTGGCACAGTGGTGCGGCTGGCATGGTTGGCATGCCTTGGCGCGGTAGCATGAGAATTAGGGTTTGGCATAGATGACGTCGGTCAATGTTAGGGGTTATGCCGTGGAACGTGACACATAAAAAAAAGGCACCCTGGTAATTCTTACGTAGTCATGCTGATCGATTCATTAAATGTTCTAATGGTCATAGTGACGTCACGTCAATTGTACGGTTTTACAATTTTAACCCTAAGCGAAAAACCACCATCAACATTAAGTCCCCTTCTTAGCTCGGAACAAGAGCATTGTTGCGAGGTAAGCATATGATGGTGACGGCAAGGACAAAAATCGAAACGACAAGTCATGGTAAGATGGTCAGGAAGGTACGACTAACCTTTTTCGAGAGGTAAGGAGAGTCCATCATCCTCTTGTTTGGTGGCCTTGCGTAGATTCTATTCGTGGTGTAGACCGTGAAGTGGTGAGATGAAGATCGTCGGCTTAGTCTGGCTATGCATCACCTTGGCTGGGTTAGGGAACATCATGACGCTGGCTTGGAGAGTTGTCGGTGTTGGTGCGGCAAGTCATGGTGCGGACGACTTGGCATGGTGGGGACAAGGCAATGACGCAGTTTGGTGAGGAAAAGCATGCGCGGACGGCTTGGCATGTGGGGCCAAGGCATGGCGCGGTCCTGGCGAGGCAAGCATGGCGGACGGCTTGGCATGGTGGGGCCAAGGAAATGGCGCAGACGGTCTTGGCATGGTGATTGGTCTTCGCGGGCCCGGTTGCCTCTTTTCCTTACTTGACTCAAATAGGAAGTCCTTTCCTTATTCAAACTCTCAAGTATCACGCCTATAAAATGAGGTCCGACCTATCCTTTTACTTCACACCTATATTTTTTTTTTATTCTGGCTGTGTTGTAACAGTAAAGCGGACGAGCGAATCCCAGGTATGTCTTCCAACACTTCCTCTTTAACTTTATTTTCTTGTTTTTTTTTGTGTTAGTGCAAACCCTAGCTGTAGGCGTACCTTTTCATGGACTTTTAGAAATGTTGTCCTTCTGTGTTGGTATATATCCTAGCCGTAGGTATGCTTTGCACGAACTTGTAGTAACATTTAGGCGTGAATACCGTAGTGATGTTGGCCGCCTCAATTACCGTGCAAAATAGGCATGCATGAGCTGGTAATTATCATTCCCTTCCCGAGAAAACCTAGCTTCTAGGATTTACTCCTTTTTCCTGGTGTGACCGTGTGTATGGTTCCCGTGGTGGGGCGCGCCTCCTTGGCCGGGCGTAAATTTCCCGCTGCAGGGTATGGTCTTGGCATGGGGTGGTGATGCAGGGTCTGTCTGCCCCCATTTCTTTGCCTATGCACATTATGACTTTGAAACAAATTGGCTTGCGTCAAAGATGGATCTCCTGTGTCTGATAGAATAATTTCCATGCACTTTCCGTAATAATTCTCTTCGTATTGTTCCATTGTAGTTATTTCGAAGGTGGAAGTAGCGTGAGAGAATTTTCATTAGGACGTCATTTGAGAAAAGTTCTGCCGTACCGAAAGATGTTGGCAATTCCAAGCCAAACATAGATGATGAGTGGTTGGCCCGGGAAAGCGTGAAAATTAAGCGTAATAAAAACGGGCCTACAGTAATACCGCAAGTGCACGGTCGTCAGTTGTAGCTCGTGCAAGTACGGGTCGATCCACAGAGACTGGGTGTGTTTGGAATTTCTAGCTATTTTGGGCTCTAAAATTGCTATTGTTGGGCTTTGGGTACCAATGGATTTTGGTAACCAATGGGTTATGATTGTGCTTTGGGCCTTTGCATACTCTTGGAATGAATTGGGGTGTTGTCTTAATGAAATGAACTGAGCTTGGGCTCAGTTGGTTTTGTAGTGCACTAGGCTTTGGTTTTGAATTTGGGCTTGGGCTTAGTGTAGTGAACTGAGCCTTGGATCTCTAAACTTGATTCTGGACCTTTGTAAGTGCTCTGGGCTTTGAGTTCACAGTGGACTGGGCTTGTCTTTAACCTTAAGAGTTTACAGTGGGATTAAAGCAGAAGAGAAGTGACAGAGCTGAGAGCAAAGTGGGCAGTAACAAGTGATCAGTGAACAAGAATGGTAAAGAAAGACAGTGAGCAAACAGAAAGTGACAGTGAGGAAGTAACAAAGTGAAACAATGTATGTACAAGGCCAAAATGAGAGGGTATTTACAGGGCAATGACATGAGAGGACTGGTGTTGTGGACAGCACAGGCAAAAGAAGAGAGGCACAACAGCAGCAGTAGGGTAATGCAGGCTGGGCAGGGAAGCAAAACAGGGCAGAACAAGGCAAAACAGGGCAATATATCGAAGGGAAAGTGGACAATGGCAATGGAGATAGTGTCATTATATATAATGTGGCAATATATACAACAACAGTGACCTACATGTGCATATTAACAATGGCATAAGCAAACAGCAAACAACAATGATGATGGTGAAGGTGACAATGGCATAAAGAATGACAAAGAGATAAACCAAGGCCTAAGCCAAGGGCAATGGCAGGGGAACAAAATTACAGATACAAAACAGAGAAACAACACAACTAGGTTATGAATCCACCTTGTGACCTAGCCAGATAGTGTAATTCTATGTTAAATCCCTGTCCCTAATGGAGCTAGGTGAAGGTTCAAGCCTGCCTATGTTCCAGGGCATACATAAATGGAATGGAAGGAGAAGAAGCTTGCTCAACTGTTTACTCCTAGCATTGACTGTCTTTTGACAGCACAATCAATCACAAGCACAGTTGAGCACTAAATTCCTCCATTTCTCAATCAGCTCAATTTACAAGAATTATAACCTAACATTCCACCACTAACAGTGACTTAAGGCATCATCTCAGCCTAGCTATACACATACACATGTGAGCTCACATAACAGCAACGAAAACAAAACATTTACTAAACATAGCAATGAACTGAACATAAACAAACACAGAAGACATAAAACAAAAACATGAACTGAATTGAAACTGAATAAGAGCAACTGAATTGAAACTGAATAAGAGTAATGGAATAAACATAAAGATAGTTGAAAATTAAACACTAACCCTTGAGACACTGGCTATTCCAGTGCTCTTGGGTGACACACTGGCTAATCCAGGCATGCCTCCAACACTCACCCAATATCCCCTTTTATACCCAATTACATAATTAGGGTTTACACCCTTTTCACCCAAAAATTCCCAAAACAGTAGACATTAGGGTTCTACCTAATGTGACAGAAAATCACAATTAGGTTCAATTACCTACCCTATATCACCCACTTTATCTTCTCCATGCTCTATCTCAACCTAATTAGGATTTATGTAAAAACCCCCAAATTGACAGAACTAGGGTTTGGTAAATTCTTACCCAAATTGATGCGATTACACGCTACTGACTTCGACCCATTCTTCTCCTTAGTCTCCTGCTCCTCTCCATGCCTCTGATTTCTTCTCTAGCCCTAACTATTGTACCAATTTCTTTCCTAGGGTTTTCTGAGAAAGAAAAGAAAAGAAATTGGTAGGATAGATGGCTAGAAGATGGGTAATAGCTGTAGGAAGGTAGGGGTGATGATGGTGGAGGTGTGGTGGTGGTAGAGGAGTTGGTGGTGGCGATGGCAGTGGCAGGGTGATGGTGGTGGTTCTGCACAGGGTATGGTGGAGAGGAAGAAGGTGAAGGTCGATTGTTTTGGGAAGAAGGGGATGTTTGGTTAGGTCATAGGGTTCGGTCGCTATGGTGTGTAGCGGGATCATCGAGTTCTATGTTTGGCGAATCTCGACCGTGGGATATGGAGATGAAAGATCAATCTGACGGTGAGATGAAGTGGATCCTGCAGCGACCGTTGGATTATATAATACAACAAAATTAACGACACCAGATGGAGTTAGGTGTTGTAATGTTAAGCGGAAGTATCGAGGTTTGATGCGCAGGCAAAGAAGCGACCGTAGGATGCAGATGCGATCCAATCTGACGGTCGGGAATGGAGGCGGGTATGGATATAGAAAATGGGTTTGGGTAAGGGTTTTGGGCCTTGGGTATGCCAAGCCCATATCTTCTTTAAGAACAATTCTTCCTTCTTGAGCCCATTCCTAGCTTTTTGGACGTGCGCTCCATTCTTTGCGGCTTCCTTGCGTAATTCTTCCCGGCTTTTCACTACTTTTCTGCTCTTTTCGCTCCGCGACTCATCCGAACTTCGTTTATTACCTAAAAATGCAAAATTAAGTAAGAAAAATATTTATTCTTGAAAACAAAGAAAATACAGAATATGGGATAAAATGTAGAATTAATGCACAAAAGATGAGTTAAATGCCAAGAAAAATATATAGAAATATGCACTTTTTAGCACTCATCAATGAGTTCTTTACAACATTCGCCACAATTAGGAAAAATCATCCCAAGTATGTGTCGATTCTTCTAACTGGTCCGGAAAGTGAAAGAGAGGCCCTGTCGGTTCGGCCAGGAGGTGTAATAAGGTTTTGTCTTCATAGGAAAGAGTATCATGCTTATCCTATTGACTTTAAAATCTCTGTGAGTCCGTTGCGTCCCTTTGAGAAATGGATGCGATTCATGATGAGCCAGGAATGTGTAAAATCCAGTTTGACCAAGGCGCAGATCATTGATGCTGTCGCGGCTTCCGCAGTGCTTCAAATTAGGAAAGATATTTTAGGATTGGTTGCTTTTATTTCCAGATGGTGTCCAGACACTCACACGGCCATATGCAGGTGGGGTGAAATGACTATCTCCTTAGAGAGTGTGGCCGTGTTGCTGAACCTTCATGTAATAAGAAACCTCGATGTCAAATTGTCTGCAGATGAAGAAGAAATGCGCGTCGCTCTTGTTGCGAAATCAAAAGTATT
Source organism: Papaver somniferum (assembly GCF_003573695.1). Taxonomy (NCBI): domain Eukaryota; kingdom Viridiplantae; phylum Streptophyta; class Magnoliopsida; order Ranunculales; family Papaveraceae; genus Papaver; species Papaver somniferum. The sequence goes on along the minus strand of NC_039362.1, from coordinate 189,676,229 downwards.
CGTTCGGAAATAAAACGAGACGAGGTGCTTCTATGGCTGGTGGGTGTCTCAGTGGTTTCCAGATGAGTTGGAGTCGAATCAGAAGAATAATACACTTCATGTCGCGACGTTCTTGGCTCTTTGGTTATCCAGAGATATTTTCGATGATGGCTCGGGTAAAAAGGAGATGAAATTATCAAGTTTGCCATAAAATTGGCAAAAGGTGTCATTCTACCTATTGGCGGCTTGTTTCTTGGTTCTCTGTACACACACTTGGATCAGCTGGTCGCGGACATGTGCGCTTCAAATGGTTACATGAAAGTGGATTCTTATATTCATGCCGCCTTTCTCCAAGCGTGGTTGTGGGAGCACTTCGAAAGGTATGCTCCAAAACCGTTGGCCGTACTTCCCGAGTCTTGGGGTGGATCTAGGATACTACGCTGGTCGAATAGGCGCCAAAGATTGGTTCGAACCTGGTTGGATTCCTTGACAACTCGCACACGGTCAATTTTCGTTCATGGGCTCCGGTGCATGCATCCGTCACTCAGATCAGTACCTTTGCTCCTGCTCCGAGCATGTTTTTGTCTTCTGATAAAGAGGATATGAGTGTTGGATAGATGGTATTCATGCGAAGCTGCACGCCCGGTTATGTGCCGTCTTTCTTTAGAGGATCTTGCAAAGCAGTCTATTACAATATCGATTGGGCGGCTCGGCATATGGGTTTTAACCAAGGGTTCCCACTTGTTCGTCAGCCGGTTTTTCCAGAAGTCTCGTTGCCAACTGTTCTCGATGCCACTTTTCTTGTGTCGGGTAAAAGTCTCCATTTCCTGCTTGCGGAACGAAATCCATCAACAACCTCCAAATATAACATATTTTGGCAGGATAAGTTTCTCGTTTTCCATGGATTTGTGAATGATGAGGTAGAAAACCGTCGCGGTAAGCCTTCTCCTGCGGTTTTAGCTAAGCATCCACTGCTGATGGATCCTTCTTCGCCCAAGCGAAAATCTGTTAGCCCGAATGCAGATAGTCCCCAAGTGAAGGAGCGAAGATGTAAAAGACGTTCAGATGGTTCCCAGTCAGTTTCGACAGCCCTACCGACTTTAAGTTCGTCCAATATGCGGGTACGTGTGATTTTCCTCTTGACTTTAGTTGGATCGTGTATATCCTTGTTTCTTTCATGAGTATCCGTCTTTGTATCTTTCCTAGGATCTCAGCAGCGTGAACGTCTTTACCAAACTTGCAAGTAGTCAGGAAACATCGCTTCTGGAGACGGAGGATGGCGGTGCTGAGCCTATCGGTGGATGGGGAACCCGAGAAGGATGAAAGCTCAGAGTTCAGTGATGGTGAGAGTAGTTCTTCCGACAGCAGTGCTGAATCTTCCTCTAGCCAGTATGAAAGTGAATCAGTGAGTCTCCCGCATGTTCTTTTTTTTTTCCTTTCTCTTTGGAAAATATCTAATCCGTGATGTCATAGGGGGAACCCGTTTCTGAAGATGGCCCTGAGACGGAGACTGGTGGTGATACACATTTTTGTCTCCAATTGTGGCAGCCGCACCGGGCGACCTTGGAATGGATGTTGATCGAGATGAAAACGTCGTTGTGACTCAGACAATGGAGAGTACTCCATTGTACATAGGTGCAATTGTCGTTAGGAATCCCTTGCCGGTTGCTGATGTAGACGCGGGCGCCACTTTCAACCCTTCATACCTGGTTCCTTATCCGGATCTTGTGTTGATCGAGGATTTAGCGTGCCATCCAAACATGCGGCGCCATACACCAAGATATGGGAAATCTACGGACATATCGCCACGACCAAGAAGGTTACTAGTCGATTTGCGTTGGTTAAGCGTGTGGAGGAAGCTTTGTCTTTGATTGACGACATGTGCAACGTGACCGTTAATACTGTTTATGAGGATGTAATCTCGAGCTGGAGGTTCCATCGTGACATGTGTGTAAACTTCGATTTCAATGTTCCTTGGTTCGTTGAAGGTTTCTATGAGGTTGAAAAGTTGCTGGTCGAAACAGTCGAAGGTCCTTCTGCGGATATGGTGAAGAAGCAGGAAGCGGAAGTCGAAAAATTGTCCAGGAAGCTGAAGTTGAAGAGAGCGGCTCTCCAAAGCACGAAGGAGTCTCTTGCTAAGAAGAGCAAGCCATTGTTGAAAAACTTTCCTTGAATGTGTATTTATGTCTTCTGAACTTCATATTTTTAGGTTTTTTTTTTGAAAGGCAAATGAAACGCCTAGTTTATGGTTTTGATTTCCTGGATTTTTGGGTTGATAGACAAATGTTACCTTGAGGGTTTTGGATTATTCTTTTGGAATGAATTGTTTTGGAGTGGATTGTTTTGGGAATGATGTTGTCTTGGTTACGATTGCAAGTGACGCAAACATCCCAAGAAAACCATGGAACCGTGAGTGTTGCGTGTCGGTGGATGACATGGGGTGAAACATAACATGGCTATTGGTTTCATCATTCTAGTGAAAAATTGAAATAACAAACCATGTATTTTGTCTAGGTAAGACTTAATCGGTTTTTCAGGTCTCCTGATGAAAAGGGAATCTTCCGGGTGTAAGACCGAGTTTTACGGGAGGTACCGCTGTGATTGTGGAAGGTCCCCAGTCGTCTCATCTGATAATCGAGTCGTCGATCCCTGGTTGGATCGTTCTCTTTTAACCTCTAGGCAGTCCCCAGTCATCCCTCGCCGTGTCAAGACTGGTAATCGGGTCGTCTGGTAACTGAGTCGTCGATCCCTGAGCGGATCGCCTGCTTCTACCTCCTTAATGTCTGGGTCGAAGCATGAGATCAATGGTCGAAAATTGACATTGTAACCGAAAGATCAATCTCCCACTATGGCCGCCAATTGTTTGAGGGTGAAAACGGTTTCTGCAGGTTTTGGTAATTTCGGGTGTGTGGGTGAGAAAAGAATTTAAACCCTAAACAATGTACTGCAAGGGAGTACTTTAGATTCGAGAGATCAATCTGTACAAATCCGTCCTAAACCAAGAAATGGTCGTTCCAGACTTGCTTCGGTCACAAAGTGAAGGAGAAGGATTGGTTTTAGGGAGGGAAGCGAAGAAAGTGTTGAGACCAGAATAATTGATTCTGTAAGAGTAGTTGTTTCACGACTTGTATCAGAAAGTGGGAAGCTAGCAAATGAAAAGCTAGCAAATGTTTTTTGAGTGTTCTATCCTCATGACTTGAACTTGTTGTTCGGTGGAAATAGGTAATTCCTATTTATACAAGTCGAAGTGAAACGTACTCTGGTCTCATTAAGAAATGGAAAACGGGTGAGTAAATGGGAGGAGGTGGTAACCGGTAACGCTTGGAATTGATGTTCCATAAAAGAAAGCGTTTCACCATTACTCCCTGTATTTACTAACCGCCTCATCCTTATGATACTTTCTTATAACGAGCGTAGTGTATGCCGCATGCTGTAAACCGCCAAACCAATACCCAATGAGTATCCCCCAGTTTGTGACATGTGTTGATGTCTCGAGTGTTTTCGTGGAAAACATGTAGCATGTTGTTGTTGTTTGGCAAGTTGATCTTGGGAGACTTGGCGGATCGGTGGTGAGCTTCAACGGTCGAGATTTTGCATCTTAAAAGGAAGGTCGCCGTTGATTATTGTAACCTTTCGTTTGCTAGCCAGTGGCATGAAAGTATGATCAGTATGGCTTTAATATAGCCTAGTTTATGCGCGGCCAAAAGTTAGGGTTTTGGCTTTGTTTAGGCGCGACCAAACTAGGGCCAAAGGTTGCCATGTGTTAGCTAGTAACCTTGGACGGCTAAGATCTGCATCTTAGATGAAAAAGTGGACGTTGATTTTGCAGGCCTTCGTTTTGATAGCCGCATAGGGAAGGCCGGCATGGTATGACACGGCAAGGTGGTTGGCATACCATTGGAACATGTGGCATGGCATGCCTTGGCGCGGTTTGGCGTGGCCAAAACTAGGGTTTTGGGCCAAAGGTTACCATGCTTTGTTTGGCGACCTTGGACGGCTAAGATTTGCATCTAGGATGGAAGGGTGGCCGTTGATCGTCGCACGCCTTCGTTTTGGTAGTCGCATAGGGAAGGCCGGCATGGTGGGGCCAAGGACAATGGCGCGGATGGCTTGCATAGTGGGGCCAAGGGTTTGGTACGGACGGCTTGGCATGGTGGGGTCAAGGGTTTGGCATGCCATTGGCGCATGGTACGACTAACATGGTTGGGTCCAAGGAAAGGTGCGGTTGGCTTGGCATGGTGGGGCTAAGGGCTTGGCATGCCATTGGCGCATGGTGCGGCTAGCATGGTTGGAATTCCTTGGCACGGTAGACGTGGCTGGCATGGTTTGCCATTGGCACAGTGGTGCGTCTGGCATGGTTGGCATGCCTTGGCGCGGAGATGTGGCTGGCATGGTTTGCCATTGGCACAGTGGTGCGGCTGGCATGGTTGGCATGCCTTGGTGCGAAGATGTGGATGGCCTGGTTTGCCATTGGCACAGTGGTGCGGCTGACATGGTTGGCATGCCTTGGCGCGGTAGCATGAGAATTAGGGTTTGGCATAGATGATGTCGGTCAATGTTAAGGGTTCTGTCGTGGAACATGACACATAAAAAAAAAGGTGCCCTGGTAATTCTTACGTGGGCATGCTGATCGATTCAATAAATGTGCTAATGGTCATAGTGACGTCATGTCAGTTGTACGGTTTTACGATTTTAACCCTAAGCTAAAAACCACCATCAACACCTCTGTTGTGTGCTCCAGATGTTTTATCCATGATGAGTCTGTGATGCATGCTCTTGTTCTCTTCTCCTTTGCTAGTCATGTCTGGTATCTTTATCCTTTTAACATTCACATCTTGCATTTTAATGATAAATCTGTGTTGGATTGTTTGTTTTCTTTGGCTTATTGATCATGTTTATTGCCTCAAGGGGATTTTATATGTTTGTTTGATGTTATTCTGTGGTCCATTTAGAGTAGTAGAAATAGCTTGAATTTTAATGACCAAAAAAACCAAAAAAACTATTATCGGTAGAGACAAAGCCATGATAGTTCTTACAAAACCCGTCATGTATAAATTTCCTGTATTCCTAATACTGTTAATGATAATAAATTCCCCCACCTTCTCAAATAGGCCAAGTGGAGTACTGGTGGTGCCTTTTATGAAATATCCGTGGCTAATAGTGCAGGTTATGTGTGAGAGACCACATAAAGCCCTTTTGTCATTTCTCCTTCTGAAGTTGAGACTCGTGCTATCTGATTGTCTTGAAGAAAGTTGTGGAGCTGAAGCTTACCCATATAATAATCGAAAGTGACATGAAGGAACTGATCAGTCAATTTCCAGCATGAAATTTCGATAATAACGAAGAACGGATGCCCTTTTTAAAGATATTTCCTATCATAGTTTTGAATTTGTTCCTTGTAAGTTTACTTTTCAACCCCATACACATAATGATGTAGCTTGTACTTGGCTCATTGGGCCAAAGTTACCTCATCTTCTATGTTTTATCTACTCCTCCGATTTGGCGATCGTCAGTTGTTGAGGCAAATCAGTAGCCCTTCGTCTATAAAAATAAAATAAAAATAACAATAATAGTGAAAACCTCTATTTTACCCTCTTTTGTTTTTGAGTAAATTTTTAGAACACTCACTTTCGTGTAGCACCCACCATTCACCATTTAAGGGTTGAAATTTCCTAGATATGACATTGTTTTTAGGGAATTTGTTAAGAATTATCCTAGATTCACACCATCCATCCTAGATGGTCCACGGAGGAAGCAGTTAGCTTAGCTCAAGCCCGAAGCCCCTGAATATTGGCCCGTGTGCTTGCTAGTAGTGTAAGCTCAGAGGGATGGATCATGGAAAGGATTCACCACCACCTCCCACATGACAAAACTTCATTTTCTTATGACATCTGATACAGAGTTCCGATTGAGAAAGTAAATGATTTGTAACATATGGAATCACATTTTATATGTTAAAACTGCCACTGATTCATGTATCCTACAGTATTTGTTTTCTTCCAATTCCAGTATATCAGGGTACGGTGAATTCTTCAGTGTGTTTGGAAGTTACTCTAGAAAGACCTGGATTCTGTCACCCATGGTGTCATTGAAGTCCAACAATTTCTTCCCTCCTGGTTCTCCTGCTGCATCATCCAATAGCGATTTAATATTTACACCACCCAAAGCTGCATAGGGAAAGAAAACAAAATAAGTTGGTTAAAGCCGTGTCTTCTCAAGCTAAAAAAGAATATTGTTCTCTTAATCACATTTTGGCGGAAAAGAAATAGTACCTGGAACTACATTAGTTATTCCGTCTAAGAATCCAGCCTGTTTCAAGTATGAACAAACAACTATCATTAGTAAACGTGTACACAGCTATCTGTACCTAATGCATCAATATGGGCGAACCGGAAGCAAGAAAAAGAAGAAAAAACAAAAAAACGCAGTATATATGTTCGAGAAGCCAGAGTACTTGTCATGGAACATTCTGTAACATTTCCAACCCCGTCATAATTGGTTGATTATGACCACATAGGATCCATAAAGAAAAATGTGCAGCAATATTTTATGGAAAACCTGCTACAAGCAAGATAACCTTTCTATACCTCATGATTTATGAGTAAAAAGAACTTACAGGAATTCGGATTTCGAGTTTCTCAGATCCATCCTTTCCAGTGACCTTGACTCTTAATTGGCGGGACCAGATCCCGGAGAAACGACCTTTTGAGCCATCTGCACCATAGTACACTTCAGGTGTTACCACTTCAACAACATTATCTTGTTCACTTTGATCTCTTTCTTCATTAGCATCTTTTGTTCTCTCCTGGTTACCGTATATGTCGATGCTTGCTGGTGAGTAATAAAGAATAGGACATAAAACTTAGGGCTCAACTTCGAACTAGGCCTTTGTAATCTGAACTCAGAAAAGTTGATGAATGATCAAAGCAACTAACTTACGAAGAGACTGGGCTAAATCATTTCATGATTTATTGTTCATTACACAAAAATATCAGTAACATTTGGACACCTCAAGATTAAAAAATTTGGGGGTCTAGTTATTACCAACCTCTCTGCGAAAATGATTGACTGTCGCGGGTAGCATACACTTTCTCTTCCTCGTAGTATGCATTGAACCCTAAGGTTTCCTTGAGTTCTTCAAAAGATGGCAAGCTTCCAGGGGGAGGAAGGCGACCACCTTTAATAGCAGTTAAAGCGTCCTGCCAATATGATTTTGCTTAAATTTCTTGCTTGAAATAATTGTTCATTTAGGTAATCGATTATGGAGTGATAAGCGAGTTTCCCAAAATCAATGCATAATAATTTATGCAGTACATATTCGAAGTATGGAAAGTAACAAGACAGTCACCTGCATCGCTCGAACAGAGACCCCAATCAAGGACAATGGATAGGCCACAATTTTGAATCCCATTTGTTCAAGCTCGGTGGGGTTTAATATTGGAGTTTTCCCGCCTCCTTCAAGCATATTGGCCTACATAAAATGCATACAAAAGATATTCATTACCATAATAGAGAGAAGCAAATTTTTCTACAGTAATAATCTTTTAAGCATGGTCACACACATAATGCAACTTCACATTTCTTGATGGAAGGAAGTATAGACAGAAAAATATCATATTCAGGTGACAATATTTCTCCAGATTACGGACCATCTCGATATAGATTCATTAGTGTCATATACTACTTCAGAGTGTCTAACAAATCAAAATGTTAGGTAAAAACAAGATTGTACTCTTTCTTTTATTGAACTGGAATAAATGGCATGTTCGTAGATATGATATATACAATCTAGTCCTAGATCAAACGGATTATGAAACCAATACATTGTTGTGAGATGCAAGGAATGAGATTTTGTAGCAAATGAAAATGTGCACGACGAGAGACGAAGAACAGTAACATAGTTTCAGTCGAACTCTATATAGGAAAAGAATATACCATCTTTGGTACTAGAGGATAGACCTCACAGAAACCCCTCATTTCTTCCCTCGAAGCAAGTGCATCAACAAAAAGAACGTCAGCTCCAGCATCCGCAAAAGCTCGTGATCTCCATAACGCTTCCTCAAAAGACACAGCTTGACGTGAATCAGTCCGTGCTACAATAACAATGTCCGAACCACTCTCCCTCCTCGCATCAATAGCTGCTTTTATCCGCATCACTGCCTCCTCCCTCGAAACCACCTTTCTACCTTGGGTATGACCACAAGCTTTTGGAGATACCTTTTCAAAGAAAACAAGACGCTAAACATCATGACCACCCAAAGTAATAACAATCAAGCTAAACACAGAAAACCCAATGAAAAATCAGTTTACAGAAGGCATCTTCTATTACAACCAACGCGTATGTACACAAATGGAGGAACATAGCCGTTTGCGCAGCTTAAATACAAAAGATAGACGACATGTTCATCTGTGTACTATGTAGTGTGGCCCTAACACGTAATCTATACACATTGATGCTCGATAACAATTCATTTGTCCGTCAAGCGCAATCTAAAGCAATGATGATAAGTTCAGTAAAGTAAAGTAATATGAAAATGAACCTGATCTTCAATAATAATTCCAGCAAAACCAGCTTTAATGAACCCTTTAACAGTTCTTTTGACATTCATTCCATTTCCATACCCATTGTCTCCATCACCAATTACAGGTATTGATACAGCTTCAGTAATTTGACGACCTTGATCAACCATTTCTCCATATGAAATTAGACCAACATCTGGTAACCCCAATCTAGCAGCTGAAATTGAAAATCCTGAAATACACACAAATCATATCAGTACAACTAAAATTCATAAAAATTCAAGAAATAGGGGTCGACTATTTAGCTTACCACTAGTGAAACAGAAATCAAAACCCGCCTTTTCAACTAATTTTGCACTAAGACCATCATAACAAGCAGGACCTTGATGAACCCCCGGTGATTCCAAAAGATTTCTAAGTAATTGCGCAGGAGTTTTTGAAGTGCCAGACTTGCTGGTTTCTCCTCCAATAGAAGATTTTGGATTAAAGATGAAAACTTTCTTTACAGACTGATGTGAATGGGTGGATAGTTTCTGGAAAGATGGCAAAGTTTTGAAATTTGTAACTTTAGCTGATGAGAATGAAGAAGATAGTGTATGGGTTTTGTGGGGTTTTGAGAAGGAAGATGAAATTATTGATTCATGATTGATCCCGGAAAGCTTCATTTTATTGAATCAATCAATGAATTTTGTTTGTCTCTGAGAGTGAAGCCTAGAAGAACTCTCAGTGTGCTTCCAAAATGAAAGTCCTGATATTTATCTTTCAGTTTACCTCCTTTAAGAGTTACCTAATTTGATAAATTACCCATTTTCTTATTTAATTATTACTAGTTACTCCCTTTTGACATGGACAAAAACCAAAAAGAGTGGGTATTGGATTTTTACACAGTCTACCCTCTGAAACCCACCATCTCAGTTCATCAGCTGCAGAGAACAACCTACCTGGGTTTAGGGTTTTAGGGGTTTTTTATTTTGGAGGGAAAACGCTAATCATTCTCTGATGAAGAAAAGATTACTACTTTCTTTCATTTTCAGGTATCGATGTGTTCAATCTTATATATTTGAATTTTGATTTTGGTTAGTTTATTTTGTAAATGGCGAGAGGGACTGCAGTAACATCTCTGTATAGAATCCATTCATTCAGAAAAAATGCTAGGTTTTCTTTATTGAATCGTTCATTCCATTGTACAAGAGAGCGAGGAGGAGAGTGCTCAAATTCTCTAAAAGGTTCGGTTTTTATTGATATTGATTACCCGTTACATGGAAATTTAAAATTAGGGTTACAGAATAAGATTTGTAGGGATTTTGAAGTTACCCGTTGGAAATCATATTCTACAGAGGTTAACGGAAATGATGTCAATGGTATTGTTCCTGATTCAACAGCGATTGAAAGTAGTTGTTCAGAGATTGTAGCTTTACGTGATCCAGTAAAATTATACGAAGAACTTCGAGATACTGAACAGAATGAAGCGAACGACATCTGAGTGGGATGATATAGATGAGATTTTCAATTGCTTTGTGTTAGTACGTGTCTAAGATAAGCATCAAGTCTTCCCAAAGACTCTCAACAACTCTAGTCCATAGGCTACAAACTAGGACTTTAAACAGATTTGAATTCTTCTTATGTTTGTTAGGATATATTCTAAATCTGTAACAAATCTATTATCTTTCCTAATATAAATAAGAAGCATATCTCCACAGGTTAAGTGTGGAAGATATTCACCAAATTCCTTTTCTAAGTTGGTATCACGAGTCGATCCAACACACACTTCCGCAAAGAAACATAAAAAAAAACAGAAGAAAACAACAATGGCATCCACAACAAACAGCATGAGAAATATCCAGATTCATCACCTAGTCACCCTAAAACTTACAGAAACAAATCACTCTCTATGGAAAACCCAATTCAAACCAATATTAAAAGGATATGGTTTAACTGGTTTTATAGATGGAAGCAAAGCAATCCCTCCTAAAACTCTCCCTGATTCAGATGAAATAAATCCCCTCTATACAGAATATGAAGCACAGGACTCTCTCATTGTTGGTTGGCTCAATTCAACACTCACCCCGGAGGTTCTGTGTCATGTACGTGGTCTGGATACTGCCAAAGCCGTATGGGAGAAACTAGAAAGCTACTTTGCTCCAAAAACACGAGCTCACATGATGAGTCTCAAGAAACAACTCCATTCTATGAACAAAGGTAACAAGTCCCTCAAAACATATTTAACTGATGCTAAAAATCTATTTGAACAGCTTGCAGCAACTGGATATGATGTATCCAATGATGAAAAAATGCAGTCAATAAGTAATGGTTTGAATCAATCCTATGATCCCATTGTCACGGCTCTGAGTACAAAAGATGACATGGATATGGAAACTTTCTACTCCCATCTTCTCACCTTTGATATGAGAATAGAACAGCAGTTGTCCTCCATCCAACAACCGGCTGTCAATGTAGCTGTCTCCAGACTCGCACCACAGTTCAAATCCAGTTCCAAGATGCACCAGCAAAACCGTGGTTCACAGAATCACTTCAGTAATCAAAATCCACAATACCAGTTCAACAATCAGCAGAAACGTTTCAACATGCAACACCGTGGACAGCAGTCAACCAATACGTCTGAATGCAGGTTAAGTGTGGAAGATATTCACCAAATTCCTTTTCTAAGTCTTTGTTAAATCAGGATGGGCGTCTAACCAAGCTCTTGCAATTTACATTGGATTGTCATTTTTCCCGACTGCTGTTCGAAAGTTTCAAACTTTCTTTAAGAATAAATGTAGTGGTGATGTGGCTAAGTCTTATATCATTGGGTCCATGTGAAGAGTCTGAGAGGTTTCTTTTCCCCATTTTCGTCGAATTTTGTTTAGAAGAGTTTCCGGATGAGATCAAAAGGTTTCAGGGAATTCTTGATTCTGCAGATTTAACAAAGCCTCACACCTGGTTTCCATTTACTAGAGCGATGAAACGAAAAATCATTTACCATTGCGGGCCGACTAACAGTGGTAAAACTTACAATGCCTTGCAGAGGTTTATGGAGGCCGAGAAAGGTATTTATTGTAGTCCTCTAAGACTCTTAGCCATGGAAGTCTTCGACAAGGTGAATGCCCTTGGGGTTTATTGTAGTCTGCGCACTGGGCAGGAAAAGAAGCATGTTCCATTTTCAAATCACGCTTCGTGTACTATGGAGATGGTTTCTACAGAGGAACTGTATGATGTGGCTGTTATAGACGAGATACAGATGTTGGCTGATCCATGTAGAGGTTATGCGTGGACTCGAGCATTACTTGGCGTAATGGCTGTTGAGGTTCATCTTTGTGGCGACCCAAGTGTTCTGAAAATTGTTCGAAAAGTATGTGCAGAAACTGGGGATGAGTTGGTTGAAAATCATTATGAAAGATTCAAGCCTCTTGTGGTGGAAGGCAAAACCCTTCTAGGGGATCTTCGGAATGTTAAATCAGGAGATTGTGTCGTTGCATTCTCAAGGAGAGAGATATTTGAGGTAAAAATGGCGATTGAGAAGTTTACGAAACATCGGTGTTGCGTCATTTATGGTGCATTGCCGCCAGAGACTAGGCGTCAGCAAGCTACTTTGTTCAATGATCAAGATAATGAGTATGATGTTCTGGTTGCAAGTGATGCGGTGGGAATGGGGTTGAACTTAAATATTAGAAGGGTTGTATTCTATAGTCTCTCAAAGTATAATGGTGACAAAGTTGTACCTGTTCCAGCAACACAGGTGAAGCAAATTGCTGGAAGAGCTGGCAGAAGAGGAAGCCGATATCCAGATGGACTCACAACTACCTTGCATTTGGATGATTTGCAGTACCTAATTGAGTGTTTAAAACAACCTTTTGATGAAGTTAAGAAAGTGGGTCTGTTTCCTTTCTTCGAGCAGGTTGAGTTATTTGCAGGGAAGCTCCCAGATATGACTTTCTGCCAGCTATTGGATAAGTTTGGTGAGAATTGCCGTCTTCATGGTTCTTACTTCTTGTGCCGGCATGATCATATCAAGAAGGTTGCGAACATGTTGGAGAAGGTTCAAGGATTATCTCTTGAAGACCGTTTTAACTTTTGCTTCGCCCCAGTTAATATTAGAGATCCAAAAGCAATGCACCATCTGCTGAGTTTTGCTTCAACATATAGCCAAAACCGTAAGGTTAGTATAGCAATGGGAATGCCCAAGTGTTCTGCTCGAAATGATGCAGAGTTATTAGACCTCGAGACCAGACATCAAGTTTTGTCTATGTATCTATGGCTGGCATATCAGTTCAAGCAGGAGATGTTCCCTTACGTGGAGAAGTATTCTTCAATGGCAGCGGATATTGCAGATTTATTGGGTCAGTCTCTCACCAGTGTTACCTGGAAACCTGAATCAAGGAATCCTCCCCCCAAAATCCAGAAGGAAGATGGCTACCAAAGGCCAATGTCCCTTATCAAAGAACATAAAAAGAAGCGGCAAGTGCACGTTTTGTAACATAATCCTTCAAACCGGGGTCTCTCAACCTAAGGGTTCATGAATCAAGGAATCCTCACCCAAAAACTCAGAAGGAAGATGGCTACCAACGTCCAAAGTTACTCCCGACGTTCTTCTGTGTGTCAAGGAAGAAGCAAGTGAATGTTCCGCAGCTGAATCCTTCAAATCAGGGTAATGCATTACCAAGGTTCAGTTTATCTTTTTCAGTTCTCATTGTGGATGTTAGATTAACGTGTCTTCTGTTTTCCTATTTAGATAGTTGATATTATTCCAACTTTGCTGATGGTTCCATGTATTTATTCCCCTTTGTCTCATATGTTTTTTCGGTTGTTAGTTACATCTGATATGCTCTATAAAAGCACACTTTTGAATAGCTTGTGATGTATGATTCTTGATGCTCTTTATTATGTATAATGCTTCCTCAAAAACAAAGAAAAAAACCTACCCGGGGTTTAGAGTGATTTCAAGTACTCCCATTCATTCAAGCTTCGCAGGATCAGTCAGGTACTTCTATAAAATATGACCCTCTTTTGCTTTTCCTGAAAGTTCTTCTTTTCTGAAGATGATTCCACCCTCTATTTGGGCATTGCTACTATATTTATTAACTAATTGCTTACTTATATTTTTTTTAGAGTGTATTTTTCTTGGAATTTTCTTGAAATATTGGAATCTTCTGAATTTAATGGAGGTGAGGGATTCTTTGTTTGTGGTTTTATGAAAGTTTGAAGTTGTGGACCTTGTGGTGGTGGAATTTATATAAGCTGCCGAAAATAATTTATTTAGGGGATTGAACATTTTGTATACCGTCCATAGGTAGTAGTGTCACCTTCCTTTAGTCTTTAGTATAATAAGTTACTTACTTGTAGGTGTACAGCTTCGGAGACGGTGGAACAGAATAGCAGATAGTTATAGTCATCCATGATATAAGAAATAATCACTTTTTAATTGTAGTTGGCAAACCTTGACCTGTGATCACTGTTCCCTGTTATGCAGTAAGATCAAAGTTCATGGAGTAGAAAAAATGGTTATAGATTACTTTTCCGTCATTGGGTTTTTGCTTTTGTTTTGTAAAACTTTCTTTATAGTGTTGTTGATTCTTGAACCTGATGCTATGGTAAACCATGTCATGACCTTGGTATTATATGAATTATAGTTAGTTTCAAAGATGTTTAGTGGCAACCGGTTCAAGTGTTTCAAGGTTTATGGATAAAAGGTGCTATATTTCTTTCTCATATTACTTTACAGGTTCTAGAAGCAACTAGCAATGAGCCAAGGGATCCTTATGGATCAAATGATTCAAATCTGTCAGATATTGCACAAGCTAACCCGAAACTAGTAAGTCCATCTTCATTGTTTTAAAATTTTCCATGGCACGTTTTCTTTGGAAAATGCTTATTTGTCTCGCATATCAGCAGCCATGACATCAAATTATAATGGCTCTGCGTTGGAAGTGGATCAATGACATGGAAAAATCGGTGCCAAATGAACAAGGTGTGTGCATATTCTTTGCTTATACTGAATTTTTCCAAGATGCTCGGTAATGTGATTATGCATTTTTACTTCATCGTGGAGATGTTGCATTTGAGAATCAATTACAGTGTCTTATAAATTATTGGATTATGTTTTTGTTTGATCTATTATGTTAATGAATAAAAGTAGGTTGGTATCCGAATATGATCTTGCATATGGTTTGTTGCTTTATCTTTTGGGGGTGTCATTTTGCTTCATTTGTCAGCATGGATTGGTGCCAGATTTGAGTAACAACTTTATTCGTTAGGCTTCGGACAGTTAGTTGTAGATTAGAAAGAATTCAAAGGTAGTATTGTCATTGTCCGGAGTATGGGTTAGTTATAGTCAGTAACTTGTAATTTAAAGAGAGACTTTAAATAATAAAGAACGATGATTTATTTGAAACATGTAGGTGCTTAAAGCACAGACAAATGCAATACAAGATATTGAAATACAATTGGAAAACGAAAACTAGAACAAATGAAACTATAGAACAATCAGTCACAAACTGAAGCTTCCATCATAATATTTTCTCTTCTTTCGGCTTACTTCTTGAATAAACCAATAATAAAATGTGTAAGAAGGTCATTAAAGAGGTAGGGGAAAACATTTGTTCCGATACTTGAAGATTTGTATTCAGAGCATGTAAACCTAAAGCTTGAGGCATGATAACCATGAGCTTCATGGATGTGACTTTGCTTATTGTTGCACTAGTGAACTGATGATAACCTGCAATATTAGAATAGAATGTATGCTGTCAGAATGTTGATACTAACAGTAAAGTTTAAAGTGGCAATAAATATAGTGATGTGGGTTGGAATCGAGTAGTATCGGTACTTACATTGAAAAAGAAAAGTACCACAACTTCTCAGCCAAATTAGTAGTAGACTGGAGGTGGTGGGGATGAGTAGATGTAAGCTGGAGGTGGAGGAGATTTCACTGGTGGAGGAGGAGATGAGTAGACGTATGGTGGAGGAGGTGATGGTGAAGGTGGGGGTGGAGATGAGTAGACGTATGGTGGAGGAGGTGATGGTGAAGGTGGGGGTGGAGATGAGTAGACGTATGGTGGTGGTGGTGACTTGACTGGTGGTGGTGGAGATGAGTAGACGTATGGTGGTGGTGGTGACTTGACTGGTGGTGGTGGAGATGGGTAGACGTATGGTGGTGGTGGAGACTTGA